>NC_084747.1:42746500-42936500 GCF_033978785.1 Entelurus aequoreus
TATATATATGTTAATTATATATATATATATATATATATATATATATATATATATATATATATATATATATATATATATATGTTAATTATATATATATATATATATATATATATGTTAATTATATATATATATATATATATATATATATATATATATATATATATATATATATATATATATATATATATATATATATATATATATATATAAAAGCAAAAGGCCTCACCTTTTCTCCTCCAAATATATTGCTGGGTATTGTGGCCAAACAGCTAATTTTTTGTTTCATCTGACCACTGAACTTTCCTCCAGAAGGTCTTATCTTTGTCCAGGTAATGTCAGATGTCAGAATTGAGCTGTTTGGCCACAATACCCAGCAATATGTTTGGAGGAGAAAAGGTGAGTTTTGTCATCCCAGGAACACCATATATACCGTCAAGCATGGTGGTGGTAGTTATATGCTCTGGGCCTGTTTTGCTGCCAATGGAACTGGTACTGTACAGAGAGTAAATGGGACAATGAAAAAGGAGGGTTACCTCCAAATACTTCAGGACAACCTAAAATCATCAGCCCGGATACACGTCAAAAGTGGTAAAGGAATGGCTAAATCAGGATAGAATTAAGGTTTTTAGACAGGCCTTCCCAAAGTCCTGACTTAAACGTGTGGACAATGCTGAAAAAATAAGTCCATGTCAGAAAACCAACACATTTAGCTGAACTGCACCAATTTTGTCAAGAGGAGTGGTCAAAAATTAAACCAGAAGCTTGTGGATGGCTACCAAAAGCGCCGTATTGCAGTGAAACTTGCCAAGGGACATGTAACCAAATATTAACATTGCTGTATGTATACTTTTGACCCAGCAGATTTGGTCACATTTTCAGTAGACCCATAATAAATTCATAAAGGAACCAAACTTCATGAATGTTTATTTGTGACAAACAAGTATGTGCTCCAATCACTCTATCACAAAAAAATAAGAGTTGTAGAAATTATTGTAAACTCAAGACAGCCATGACATTATGTTCTTTACAAGTGTATGTAAACTTTTGATCGTGACTGTGTGTATGTACACTGTATGTATGCATGTAGAAAACCCGAAACCAGTGAAGTTGGCACGTTGTGTAAATCGTAAATAAAAACAGAATACAATGATTTGCAAATCCTTTTCAACTTATATTCAATTAAATAGACTGCAAAGACAAGATATTTAATGTTCAAACTGAGAAACTTATTTTTTGTTGCATATAACCATTAACTTAGAGTTTAATGGCAGCAACACATTGCAAAAAAGTTGGCACAGGGGCATTTTTACCACTGTGTTACATGGCCTTTCCTTTTAACAACACTCAGTAAACGTTTGGGAACTGAGGAGACCAATTTTTGAAGCTTTTCAGTTGAATTATTTCCCATTCTTGCTTGATGTACAGCTTAAGTTGTTCAACAGTCCGGGGGTCTCCTTTGTGGTATTTTAGGCTTCATATTGCGCCACACATTTTTAAAGGGAGACAGGTCTGGACTACAGGCAGGCCAGTCTAGTACCCGCACTCTTTTACTATGAAGCCACGCTGTTGTAACACGTGGCTTGGCATTGTCTGGCTGAAATAAGCAGGGGCGTCCATGATAACGTTGCTTGGATGTCAACATTTGTTGCTCCAAAACCTGTATGTACCTTTCAGCATTAATGGTGCCTTCACAGATGTGTAAGTTACCCATGCCTTGGGCACTAATACATCCCCATACCATCACAGATGCTGGCTTTTCAACTTTGCGCCTACAACAATCCGTACGGTTCTTTTCCTCTTTGGTCACATTTTCAGTAGACCCATAATAAATTCATAAAACAACCAAAGTTGTCTTGTATGTTCACTATTTTATTTAAGGACAAAATTGCAATAAGAAACATATGTTTAATGTACCGTAAGATTTTTGTTAAAATAAAGCAAATAATGACATTTTTTGTGGTCCCCTTTATTTAGAAAAGTACCGAAATACTTTTGGTACCGGTACGAAAATATTGGTATAGGGACAACACTAATACACACACACACCGAGCACCCACTGGCAGAAATGTAGGTCGGCGACGAAATTCAGTACCCATCCTTAGCCTATAAGCAAGTCTATTCCTACCTATAAAATACAATCTTTACCCTTTTCTGTCCGGCCAAGGGGATATTTGTGGCCTGTGTTTTGTTCTTTATCACCCCGCGGCACATTGTAGAAATGAATGAAACTCCTGCCTTTCAGGTAATCATCCACGGCTAAGGTAAACGAGCTAGTACGGTCAAAATAAACCGCGTGATTAATCTGTTTACACATGATTAATCGCATGCGTTAAATCCACACGTGGCCGTCGGTGGAAAGTCGGACACCTCTTGAACCACGATCCACTTTTACAGATCAGCAGCCGGCCATAAATGTTACAGCAGGAGGTAGGTGGGACGGACACGAGGGAAAGTGTGGAGCAAATTAAAGTGTTAGGGGAGACGGCGCGGCGTGAGCAAGAACTACCGAGAGTGTCAGCATGAGAGCCCCGCCATGTGCAAAACAACACAATTAAGAGGGAGGCTTAAGCGTAATCAGTAAATGCATCATGCAAATGATGTTGTTTCCCCCCCACCCCCGCCTCCAGTGGCCCCCCCTTAATGTCGCTGGCCATCGCGGAATACAAATTCGGGACTTAAATCTGATGAAAAGACGGAAGGGAGAGAGAGAGAGAGGAGTGTAGAACTAAGACATGATGGAGGATTGCGAATGGAGGATGTTTGGGAAATCAGCGTGTTCTTTTAAAATACAAAACACAAACGACTTAACCGTCTGAAAAACCGTATAAAACTAAATGTACATTAGTGACATTAGTGTGGATGACTTGTTGGGGTATTGACAGTACATAACATGGTCACTACTGCCTAGTTTCTCTTGTTATATTCTTATTTTTACTGTTATATTTTTTATTCTTATTGTTGCTTTTTATATTTATTCTTATTGTTATAGTTTCTATTTTATTTCCATTCATACCCCACTGGGTTGAGTTTTTCCTTGCCCTGATGTGGGATCTGAACCGAGGATGTCGTTGTGGCTTGTGCAGCCCTTTGAGACACTTGTGATTTAGGGCTATATAAATAAACATTGATTGATTGATTTGATACCTCCATTATTTACTTTTTAAATTCGATCTCAATTCTGTACACTGCTGCTGGAATTAAAATTTTCCTGAGGGAACTCTCCTGAAGGAATCAATAAAGTACTATCTATCTATCTATAGGCGCAAAACATGGATCTTAAAAGGACAGTGGAACAGCAACAGTTGACCATGGTTGAAATTGAAATGTTAAAAAATACCATTTAACTACCGTATTTTCCGGAGTATAAGACACCGTTTTTTTCCCTCCTACGCTTTGAACCCTGCGGCTTATTAAAATGGTGCGGCTAATTTATGGATTTTTCATCGCTCACGGCCATAATGTTTTTGTGTTAAACAAATAGAATTCATAAAATACCGACAGAGACACTGAAAAGGCGTTGTGAGGAGGCGTGGCCTGCAGCCCTGCAGCGAGGCGGGGTGTGCGACAGGTGCGTAGATGGCCCACCTGGGCGCAGTTGTCTGATCACCTGTCAACTCTACAAAAGGGCAGCAGCCGAGAAGGACGAGGTTGGTGAAGTGGGAGTTGATGAGAGAGAGAGAACCCGAGTACGAGCGAAAGCGAGAGCGAGACGGAGACGCGGAAGGCTGAAAAGCGACCGGAAGAGCGAGACGGGCATAAGAGGCGAGTGCTGACAAGCAGAGCAAGAGAGCGAGTTTATTGCAAATTAAACAAAATCTCCAAACCGTCAAGCCTGTCATGTCCGTCATTGGTGGTCCGAGGAACCCGGAGGTGCGAGTCTTCCACAGGCGTGTTATTGTCTTTGCTATGGCGCCCGCTGCAAAATGTGCTTCGTGTTTCGTCCCTTGAACCGGAAGTATATATCCAGTTTCGTCTACTATTCGTCTATAGCAGGGGGTGCCCACACTTTTTTTGCAGGCGACCTACTTTTCAATTGATCAAGTCGAGGGGATCTACCTCATTCATGTATATAATTTACATGTATTTATTTATGGAAGAGACGTTTTTGTTAATAAGTTAAAGGTGTTTATGTTACGCACGGCGGGGGAAGGAGACGACACAACGGCAGGGATCAGTACATTAGGTCTATTGACACTGATGATGATGAGGTATTGGGATGTGTATGCTACTCTAGGTCAGGGGTCGGCAACCCAAAATGTTGAAAGAGCCATATTGGACCAAAAATACAAAAACAAATCTGTCTGGAGCCGCAACAAATTAGAAGCCATATTACATACAGATAGTGTGTCATGAGATATAAATTGAATTAAGAGGACTTAAAGGAAGCTAAATGAGCTCAAATATAGCTACAAATGAGGCATAATGATGCAATATGTACATATAGCTAGCCTAAATAGCATGTTAGCATCGATTAGCTTGCAGTCATGCAGTGACCAAATATGTCTGATTAGCACTCCACACAAGTCAATAACATCAACAAAACTCACCTTTGTGCATTCACGCACAACGTTAAAGGATTGGTGGACAACATGAGACAGAAAAAGAAGTGGCATAAAACACGTCCTAGAAAGTCGGAGAAAGTTACACATGTAAACAAACTAAGGTGAGTTCAAGGACCGCCAAAATTAGTAGGACAAAACGGCGCTCGCCAAATACTCGAATCAGTGAAGCATATTTAATATAAACAGTGTGCTTTATAACAATTAGGGAGGTTTGTGTCATGTCTGTCCTCCTACAGAAACCATACTAAAACAAAAAATGTTTTTTTTCCCCCATCATCTTTTTCCATTTTTCATACATTTTTGAAAAAGCTCCAGAGAGCCACTAGGGCGGCGCTAAAGAGCCGCATGCGGCTCTAGAGCCGCGGGTTGCCGACCCCTGCTCTAGGTGAATGGTGCAAGACGATGTGTAGAATTGCCTTACTCAGTGGCCTAGTGGTTAGAGTGTCCGCCCTGAGATCGGTAGGTTGTGAGTTCAAAACCCGGCCGAGTCATACCAAAGACTATAAAAATGGGACCCATTACCTCTCTGCTTGGCACTCAGCATCAAGGGTTGGAATTGGGGGTTAAATCACTAAAAATTATTCCCGGGCGCAGCCACCGCTGCTGCTCACTGCTCCCTCAAGGGTGATGGGTCAAATGCAGAGAATAATTTCGCCACACCTAGTGTGTGTGTGACAGTCATTGGTACTTTAACTTTAATTAACAATGTAAATATTACCAGGGGTTGTTGTAAGTGCGTGTTTATTTCTTCTCAAATTTGGTGGGTGCGGCTAAATTACCGGTGCGCTCTATAGTCTGGAAAGTACGAGAATTATTGTTCAGTTTATACCCTGAATTTATTTATTAGTATTAGGACTGTAAAAGGAGTTAACTCATGTAATTAATCACAAAAAATATTGCTTTAATCATGTATATACGCATATTAATCACACAATTTATTTCGATCGTACATGCTCCTTTACCTCAATTGTGGATGGTTACCTGAAAGGTGGCCTGGGTTGAAAAACGTCCCTTCAAAAATTGACCCTGACTGGACTTTCGATAAAACCGTGACCAAGTTTTGAGCAAATAAATGATGTGATTTCAATTCTGAGAAATGTTCCTATACGACATTTGGACAGTAAAATTGTTTTTGTCTCCAAATATTGGGGTCTTTATGTTAATATAAATTATGTAAGCGAGTAATAACCTGTGATTAATCAAAATTAATCTAAATCAAGGTGTGATTAATCTGATTTAAATAAAATAAACATTTGACAGCGCCATTTAGTATACAATGTTTATGTTTTTATTTAATAATTTATCTTTATTGTCTTTATTTAATTATTTTCTATTTAATGACTGTATTTATCTATTACAAAGTACATAGAAACAGTGTAGAATTAATGGTAATTGTCTGTATTTAGCTATTAAAAAGTACATAGAAACGGTGTAGAATGAATGGTAATGGCCTTTGTTTATATTTCACTATACTATAAGCGCTTTACATAATACATCACATTCACCCATTCACACATTGATGGATGAATTAAATAAACTCAGCTTTTTTTTGACTGTTTTTCAAACCCGTTGAATCATGCAAGTGTAACATTCTCCAATATAACTTGCCAAGCATTTTTAAAACAAACAAAACAAATATTTTCAGATAAAATTTACCTTAAGGTCCAAACTTTCGGCAAAACGTCAACAAAATTATTTAAACTGTGCATTTTTTTATTTTTTCTTGATGTAAAACATTTAAAAAATGTTTTAATGTAAAACATTAAATGTACACATTTTGACCCTGAAACAGACTTTGTTTTCATTATTTCCTTGTTTAAATAAAATTTTAAAAAAATACAATAATAAACCAAAAATAAATAAAACCTGAATCCTGAAATTCGGAGGTATTGGGAAAAAGGGAACTGTCTTTAGAATTGTTTTCAAATACTTTGAGCCCTTATGAATGGAGGTCTAACGTAAGATGTACAATGTGTAATCGCTACATATTATTTATGAAAGGCTTCACAAAAAAGCTGAACGTTTACACTTGAATAACAATTTCTTTATTTACTGTCAAGTGCAAAACGCTTCACAAGCTGCATGATTTACAACTCAATTCTTTTGATCGTGTGTCATTGCATGGAGCTATAGAAGAAAGGAGCCACACGTTACAGTGCGTGTAAGTCAACAAACTGTGCAACATTGCGCACATTCTTTCTCCTTTACGTCAAAGGTTAAATAAAGCGTCAGGGTGTTTGCTGCAGGATTTACAGTCAAAACACAATTTGCCAAGATGCTGCTTCCTGTTGTCTATAAATAAATAAATGTGTCTCCATGAAGTGGCCGACAATGCGTTAAGCACAATTACGTCCTCATGACATAATCACCATCATCATACGTCTGAGGCCTTTGTTATTTTGGACAAGACGAGGCAGCTGCAAGTCTGCTATTCATCCATCCATTTATCCTCCATGCTGCAGTAAAAAAATAAATTTTCACACACTCCCTACACCGAACGTAAGTCTCAGTACACACACAATTTTTCTACGTGAATAAATCTGTGCCAGGGGTCAAATTGTCCCCATCATAAAACTGTACAGGTCAAATTTTAAGCCACTGTACTGCATAATGCAGTTCAATTAAAGCAAAGTACATCCAGAGAGTATTCACATAGCTACACTTTTTCCACATTATACTATGTTACAGCCTTATTCCAAAATGGAATTAAAAAAAATGTTGTCCTCAAAATTCTACACACAATACCCCACAATGACAATGTCAAAACATATATTTTTTAAATGTTGCACATTTATTAAAAATAAAAAAGTAAGAAATCACATACAGTATATATATTATACTACCTCAGTAGAAGCATTTAAGTCCCATCTTAAAACTCATTTGTATACTCTAGCCTTTAAATAGACCCCCCCCCCCCCCCCTTTTAGACCAGTTGATCTGCCGTCTCTTTTCTGCTCTGCCCCCCTCTCCTGCGTGGAGAGGTTATTAGTTGACCACAGATGACGCGCTAGCTGACTTGTCTCCACTCAAGATGATCTCCTGCTGGCCCCACTATGGACTGGACTCTCACACTATTAACTAGATCCACTCGACATTCGTTGCACCGGTCGCCCAGGGGGGAGGGGGTACCGGCATCTGTGGTCCCCTCCGAGGTTTCTCATTGTCATCCCATTGGGTTGAGTTTTTTCTTGCCCTGATGTGGGATCTGAGCCGAGGATGTCGTTGTGGCTTGTGCAGCCCTTTGAGACACTTGTGATTAAGGGCTGTATAAATAAAGTTTGATTGATTAATTGATTGATTAGTATTCACAGGCTGCCACCACCATGCTTCACTGTAGGGATGGTATTGGCCTGGTGATGAGCGGTGCCTAGTGTCCTCCAAACATGATGCCTGGCATTCATGCCGAGCTTGCTGCATTGTATTCAAAATTACTTGAGGCTGTAACTGCTGCCAAAGGTGCATCAACAAAGTTTTGAGCAAAGGCTGTGAATACTTATGTACATGTAATTTTTTTTGTTTTTAATAAAATAACTTTTTTTTTTTTTAATAAAAAAAATCACATCGCCTTCATGGGGTATTGTGTGTAGAATTTTGAGGACAAAAATGAATTTATTCCATTTTGGAATAAGGCTGTTTGTCGGGTTCAAACACTGATGACATCTATTAAACAGACGAGAAGCAAGGAATCATGCAGAGACAGAGTTCAATTTGGCTCAATGAGGAGACGTGTTTTGGGCTGTATTCTATAATATATACATGATTAATCTAACGCTGTTACACAACAAAATGCGGAAAAAGTGAAGAGCTGTGAAAAATTTCCGGATGCACTCTATTCGCATCTGCTTTGTCAAATGAATATGTTTACTATGTAATTATCTGCGCACATTTCCCGTGTCGTGAAAAAAGGTCAATTCTGATTCTATGGTTATCGTCATGTTTCCTCTTTTCCATCAGAGATACCGCTTTTCTGGTTTCCATCATATAAAATTGAAGTTTGAAATAAAAAAGTGTTGAACAAAAAGTAAAGACATGAAGTAGTAAAATAGTACATTTAGAAAATTAAACAACTACAGACCGGTTTCTAAATTGTGCATTTTAGCTAAACTGATTGAGAGGCTCATCAGCAAAAACAATGTATTTTTTATTTATTTAAATGAAATATATTTAATCCGCATTCCAATCGGTTGTTAAAAAAACATTGCAGCACTGTTACAGCTGCGCTGAAAGTCCTAAATCAGGGGTGTCAAACTCATTTTAGATGGAGAAAAATCTACTCCCAAGTGGTAAAATCACGGCACGATAACTTAAAAATAAAGACAACTTCAGATTGTTCTCTTTCTTTACAAAAATACAACAAGCACATTCTAAATATGTACAAATCATAATGTTGTTGGGGTTTTTTTTTTACACTTACATGTTGCGGTTAATAGTATTCTACCTTTATTTGTTGTTATTTATACTTTCTGAATAAACTATGTGATACTCATTGGTGTTCATTTTCAATCTATCAAGATAAAAAAATATCAAAATCAAATTACAGGATGTTATTTATGTAGTTTGCTCATTTTCCTCGACCGATGTACTAAAGTCATGTGGTTTATTTATTTTTTTACATATGTAGCATCATCTACATACCTGTAGATACAAATAATTGCTATTGCGACATCTAGTGGACACATTTAGAACAGCAGTTTCTTTCGTTCAAAAATTTCGGCTCATTTTTATACTTAGCAAACTCATCCCGCGGGCCGGATAAAACCTGTTCGCGGGCGCCCACGTTTGACACCCCTGGCCTAAATGATTTATTGATTTTTATTATAGTGTCGCTCTTTTTATTGAAGCATGATTCATTGACCCAAGCTTCACTTTGGCTCATCTAATCATGCAGCTGCCTAGTGTACCGATTACATTTCAAGGGGGTGCCCCAAGGCTTCGCGCTGGGTCCCATTTTATTTTCAAACCACATAAAAAATGTCTGCAACAATTCTTATGCAGATGACGCCATTATTTATAGCTATTTAAATTTGCTTGTTTTTACGATTTTTTTTTATGTCATCCAGTCCAGTTTACTGGATCTTAAATTGCTTTTAAACACAGATAAAAAGCCAACTCATGTGTTTCTCTTTAATTCGAGGGTGTTAACGCAGAACATTCCAGATATTATTGCAACTAATAGCGGGTTTTAAATACAAATACTAGAATTGTAGTCATGATCAAAAGATTTAATTCAAAGCTCATATTACCAGATGGTTATTAAACTTAGGGTGGAGCTTGGGTTCTTTGTCAGGAACAAAACTTGCTTCTCTCTCAGGGTGAGCAAGAAATTGGTGATGGCAACGTTCTTGCCCATCGTTGATTCCAGAGAGGTTCTTAATATGATTGCTTTATCCAAATGTCTTTAGACCTTGGACACTAGAGATGTGACGTTCGCAAATGAATCGAATCCTTTAAACGGTTCTTTTAACCGATTCGCAGTCGCAGGCCATTCCTTAAGAAAAATGTTTTATGTAATTGTGTTTTTTGCGCGCATTAGTGCAACCCGACTGACAACTCGACTAGAAAATGAGTCAGAGTCATAGAAAACAAAGCAACTTTTGGATTAACTTATCCCGGTTCATTGTTCTGATGAGTATATGTGAAGTAGTCCAAGCGTACACACACCAGGGGGCCTCATGTAATAAGAGTTGCCTAGATTTCCTACTAAAAATAAGTAAAAATTATCTGTACCGCAAGAAGCTCTCCTGTGTTATGATAATAGATTGAGTAATAAAACAAGAGTCAAAACAGCGCCGTGCTTCAGGGGGGTGGGGGGGGGGGGGGTGGAAGGGACTACTCGCCTATAGCCAGTTGCAGCAACGACATCTTTTTAAACACCTGTCTTTTTTGGCAATGTACCGTATTTTCCGGACCATAGGGCGCACCGAATTATAAATGATAAATGATAAATGGGTCATACTTGTATAGCGCTTTTCTACCTTCAAGGTACTCAAAGCGCTTTGACAGTATTTCCACATTCACCCATTCACACACTGATGGCGGGAGCTGCCATGCAAGGCGCTAACCAGCAGCCATCAGGAGCAAGGGTGAAGTGTCTTGCCCAAGGACACAACGGAAATGACTAGGATGGTAGAAGGTGGGGATTGAACCCCAGTAACCAGCAACACTCCGATTGCTGGCACGGCCACTCTACCAACTTCGCCACGCCGTCCCCGAATTATAAGGCGCACTGCCGATGAGCGGGTCTTGTCAGATCTATTTTCATACAAAAGGCGCACCGGATTATAGGGCGCATTAAGGGGGTCGTATTATTCAATTTTTTTTCTAAATGTAAAACACTTCCTTGTGGTCTACATCAGTGGTCCCCAACCACCGGGCCGCGGCCCGATACCGGTCCGTGGATCGATTGGTACCGGGCCGCACAAGAAATTAAAAAAAAAAAAAAAAAAAGTTGTATTAAATTAACATAAAAAACACAAGATACACTTACAATTAGTGCACCAACCCAAAAAACCTCCCTCCCCCATTTACACTCAATCACACTCATTCGCACAAAAGGGTTGTTTCTTTCTGTTATTAATATTTCTGGTTCCTAAATTATATGCTTCTGGTGCACTCCCTTGCTGCACTGTAGCTTTTGCTTAGTCAGTGGTCATACTTCTACCTGCATGTCCTCTGCTGTCCTCTATATCTTGGGGTTACAGCGTCTCTTGCGACCTTGATTTATAAGCTGGTTATTAACTGGTTCTTGAACAGAGTTCATGAATAGAAAAGTTTGTATATTGAAGCCAACTCCTCCAAATAAGTGCATATTTTATGAACTCAACATGAAGCGCTATACAGTACTCTGTATCAAACAAACATACCAAGGATGTGGCGGATCCACCATTTCTTCATTAACAAGTCAATACAACAACAACAAGCTGAATTGTCCTGTATGTGCTACTCTGCCAACACACACACACAAACAGAATTCTCTTTGGGGCCCTCACAAACAATCAGAAATCACAAAAATACTTAGCTTTAAAAACCATATTTTTTTACAATATTAAATGTGTGTGCTCTTGAGAGCGCCGCCGCTGAACGAGAGGTTGTGTATTCTTCTCAGCCGCGATATAAGTCTGCTTCGGCATCTTTCCTAGTTTCCAATTCCTAGTTTGTGAACCCGTTCTCAAACAACGGCAATAAAACTATTCTGATTCTGATTTTCCCAGAAAAATATGATCTAATCCCAATTAAAAACTTGCTGCGGTACGAAGCCTGCTTCGTCAATCTCTTAATTACGAGCAAGCACAAAATACACAAAATAAATGAGTGAAGCGGTCCTACACAGAGACTCGGTTCGCACACGGAGCATATTTGGCTCGATCCAATAGTTCGTAAATCAAAAAGTTTGCAAAAAAAAAAAGAAAAGAAGAAGGGTTCGTAAATTGAGGTTTCATTGCATGTCCAAATAAGTACGTCCACCTTGCTGTGACGTCACAACATAGCTGCACTGCAAAACCTAAAACCTTGCAAACAGACGCATTCAAAACTGCATACAAGCCTGTGCCAAAAAGCATGAACCTTATAATTTGATGCTTTGGCAATGTTTGAATTGGAACTAAACTGTTGCCTCTCATTCACAATCCTTATATAAGACAAGAACACATGTTTTTAAATTGTTTTTAATGCATTCTAAATAGTAAAAAAAACGTGATCAAAAACTCTGCTCAATGGAGCCTATGGTAGTCGCTCTATTCTGCCTATAAAGCCTTTAAAAACATCCAAACACCTCCATTAAGATTTAATATACATGATGTAAGTATATATCTAATGTAGTAACGAGCATATTCATAATAACATTTAATATTTACGTATTTTGATCATTTGAAGTACCAGTAGTAGTGGAAAAACAAGTTGCCTCTGTATTGAAGCTATTATCATATATGTCTGATGTATAAACAACAAAAGACTTCCAAAGTTTGTCGATAAATAGATGTGATCAAAATAGTTTCAATCTCACAGATTCCCGAGCCATTTTGATAGATAATGAGGAAGCCAGTCACGTGATCGGGTGACGTCGCGCTAGGAAACAAAGATACCTTCCCCATCAACAACAATGCTAATCAAGCAGACTTTGTGAGAGCCAGCAACTATTACTTTTGGAAACATTTACGATCCGGGACCTTATATTTTTGAGCCTGAACACAAAGAGGATGAGCAATAAGTTTTAGAAGCCGGGTGATGGATGCAGTTTCCTTGTGACACTGGCATCCGCAGCATTGCTAGGTGCTAAACATACAAACTAACAATAACAAACCAGAATAAAATAAACACTTACTGTAATATTTCCACTCTCGCTGGGATGCCGACCGACGTACGCTCACATAATTCCGTTTAGATGAAGATTCAATCGCAGTCCTCACAAAGGGTTTTAAAAAATTTCCTGCAGGAAGGGTCTTGTGGGGTCTATTTCGCCATCTCGGGGGATGTGAGAGTCAACCAGCCTGTCAGACCATGGTCACATTTGTCTACTACCAGGTGAAAGCTGCATGAATTATAATCTAGAATGTACTTTTAGCAAGTTGGAGACAAAGCAGAAGCAGCTGTCTGCTCAATGTGTCAACAATAACAGCGTAAGCTAGCATTAGCTCACTGCTATCAATGCGGCACTAAATAATCAGTCTGCATTGTTGCTTATACTAACAATATCACTCATATTTGGTTAATTTTAAGGTCACAACAAGTAAATGAAATATTGTTGGCAGTTTCTGGATGTTTTTAGAGAGAGTATGATCGCAAGAGGACTCGATCTGTTGACTCAATTGTTGGCTATTTCTTTACGATTTTGAATGCATAAGTGTGATGTGAAGTGAAATATATGTATATAGTGCTTTTCTCCAGTGACTTAAAACGCTTTACATAGTGAAACCCATTATCTACCGTATTTTTCGGAGTATAAGTCGCTTCGGAGTATAAGTTGCACCGGCCGAAAATGCATAATAAAGAAGGAAAAAAATATATATAAGTCGCATTTTTTTGGGAAATTTATTTGATAAAACCCAACACCAAGAATAGACATTTGAAAGGCAACTTAAAATAAATAAAGAATAGTGACCAACAGGCTGAATAAGTGTACGTTATATGACGCACAAATAACAAACTGAGAACGTGCCTGGTATGTTAACGTAACATATTATGGTAAGAGTCATTCAAATAACTATAACATATAGAACATGCTATACGTTTACCAAACATTTTGTCACTCCTAATCGCTAAATCCCATGAAATCTTATACGTCTAGTCTCTTACGTGAATGAGCTAAATAATATTATTTGATATTTTACGGTAATGTGTTAATAAGTTCACACATAAGTCGCTCCTGAGTATAAGTCGCACCCCCGGCCAAACTATGAAAAAAACTGCGACTTATAGTCCGAAAAATACGGTAAGTTATATTTAAACCTGTGTGGGTGGCACTGGGAGCAGGTGGGTGAAGTGTCTTGCCCAAGGACCCAACAGCTGTGACTAGGATGGCAGAAGCGGGGATCGAACCTTCAAGTTGCTGGCATGGCCGCTCTACCAACCGAGCTACGAAACCCCAAAAAGCCAAGCATATGTGTTCTTGTCTTACATAAGGATTGTGAATGATAAACAGCACATCTCTTTCCAATGTTTGCGTATTTCCAGTATGACTGATCTGATGACATTGTCAGAGACCATCTCCGAAAATAGCCAAAGGTCTTCAGAGCGCAATATTCAAAATGGCTGACTGAATTTGTGACATTTTGTGATGTTTATACGGTGTTTTCTCATACTTTGCGGATTGTAAATACAATTGGATATGGCTTAATGGATACAATAATGTTACGGCGCACACGCAGTCTGCTTCTCCCTCCTCGGCGGGAGCACCTAGAAGCTCCGCTGTGAGCTCCGCAAGACACGCCCCCACGCTTGCCGCGCAGATCGTGACCTCGCGCCGCCGCAGCCGGAGGTGATCAGCAATCAACGCACCTGGACCTGATGAGAGGGAGCTGAATAAAGGACCAGTGGATCCAAGGATCCTGGCAGGAACTTAGTTCTCGATGGTGGACCGTAATCCTACTCTAGCTTGATGCTCTCTCTGTTTTCTATTTGCGTTTTCCCTCCGCGTCTGACGTCCTTGTTTGTCCTCCCTCAGTGCCCTCCCGAGTTTTGTCCTTGGTGATTCTTCCGTTGTTTTCCCCTGTGGACTACGGACTGCCTCGTTCCTTCGCTCTCATCAACACTTGGTAACACACACTCAGATAACCTTACACATAGCCACACACACACACACACACTCCTGGGTTTTGTCACACTCCATTTCCTTAGTTTAGTTATTGTTAGTACTGTTTAGTATTATTATATATATCTATATATTGACTATATACTGTACATAATAAATTATTGTACATTACTTCCCCCTGGTGTCTTTGCCGTCATCTCCCCTCTGTAATCACAACAAATAAGACACAACTAAGCAAATAAAGTCAACTTGTTTTTCCACTCCATTGGTACTTTAAGTTAAGGAATACGAGGCACATTTATGTCAAAAACGCATCACCACATTCACTTTTTCTACATGACTGAATAAAACTTACTGCACACTTCAACAAAAACAATAAAAATATCACTTACTGTGCAAGGTCTGCTGTCATAAGGATGCTGACTCATGCAATCTTGTTATATTCCAGTTTGGATGAAAAATTACTCATAACGAAGTGTCTTTTTGTGTGATTTTGTGCCTTTCCCCGGTCTATATTGGCTGTCAGTGTGCTAACTTTCAAGGTGAGAGGCATGATTTATGATCTACGATAAACATCCACGAGTAGGAACGTGTGAAAGCAGCTGCCCACTCGATATTGTCAATATAGGCCCACAAGCTTGTGATCACGGCACCGCTATAAATAGCATGTACTCGGTTAATATTAAAGTCACAAAATGTAAATGGAGTATTGTTGGAGCAGTTGGGATGTTTTTTTTATTGGATTTAATGGGCGGAATAAAGGACCTCCCATTGTTTCCGTTGTAAGCGGACTTTTATTTACGGGTTAGAATGCATTAAAAAAATACATCCATCTTCGTGTCTTTCATGATTTTGAATGATAAGCAAAATTCCAAAACAGGTGTAGTTCCCCTTCAACACGAGTATCCGACATTGTAATAATAATTTTAAGTCAAAAAGACAAAAATCATCATAACATGCTATTTACGCTAGCATCTGCTAAGTAAAATTAATATGTGTATTCATATGCTATTTATGTTATGTATTGTTCGTATTGTATTGAGCAGCCAGATCATTTCCTATATTGAAATACCAGATATTTATGGTTCTATGGTTATCGTCATTCTTTTCTTCTTCGACATCACAGAGGCCATAGTGGTTTGCATCACATAAAACCAACAATGTTTTATATTTCAAATAACATTTTAACATATTTTCCTGTCATACTGGTATAATGATCAAGCTGTATAAACACTCAAGTAAAACTACTCTCCCAATCAATTGCATGTTATTTACGTTAGCATCTGAGAATTAATGTAATATTATTTCTCATACTATCCATTTTGGTTCTATGGTTATCATCACACAGTTCCTCGTTTCCATCTTTGGTTGGGCCCTCAGGACAACAAAAACCTAGAGAAAGCACGATCATTTAGAAGAGGTCTCACAAGATTTGCTGACTTGTCACAAATGGTGATAATGGTTTTGTTTGAATTTTGAGGCATATTTTTCCAAAAATGTATGCTTTTGGCGTCTTCCACGATTTAATAAAGTAGCATCCACTGTTTTTTTCTCCAGAAGCACACCTCAGTAACAGGTAGTTCTATTTCATTCTTCACACACATACACACGAGTATCGACATCTCCATTATATCTCTTTAAAATTGATCTAAAAACCAGACACAGCGGCCTTAATGCACATAAATTGCATCAATCACAGCTCTATTTTCACAAACCTGCACATCCATAAAAATAATTTTGGCAGCTGGGAAACATTTTGATAAACAGGTTGGTACTTTGACCAGATTATTTGCGGTTACCTAGGTAACGAGAACAAAAGCACTTCAATGATAGGGACATTATCTTGTCAGGACCGGCGCGATGGTGAAAATAAATTGTGAACTTTGAACGGAAAAATGGCTTGTTTATGTAGCATAAGCACATAATCACAGCACTGTGTTTCCAGAACCTCTCATTTGGATTAACTCAAATGATTTATGCTGCAAAAAAAACAGGGTCATAAAGTTTTCAATTATTTCAGGGATCAAAACGTCCACACAAACATCCAGTAAATGAATGTAAATATCACTAAATAATTTTTTTTTAAAAAGGTCATGGAAAATATAAACTCGGTCTTGGAAAAAATATGTCGGTAACAAAACAATTAATTTAATAATTTCAAAATAGTTTTTTTTCAAGATTATGTTACACAAATTTAAATATTTAAATGCCACTACATTCCTTTCAATTTGGTACAAAATGTGTTTTTACTTTATTTATTGCCTAGTTGTATTGTTTTTAAGTAAATTACTTTGGCAATTAAAATCTGTCTGTGCCTACTTGATCATCAATAAAACAGCCCGCTAAGAAATATTACCGTGATGTTCTGCGGGCCAATAAAAACTAACCTGGGAACCACTTACAGTACGTTAGGAAATGGACAATAAACTCACCAAAATCCATAACTTGTAGCTCTGAGCTGCACTTTTTTTTTGGAATTTTGCTTATTGCTCACAATCATTATGAGACAAGAAGATAGATGTATTTATTTTTTAATGCACAACTTGTAAATAAACGTAAATAAGGTCCTCTACTGCGCCCATAAACCCCTCTAAGTAACCATCCAAAAACCACCAACTATACTACATTAATATATTGTTACCTGAACATTAACCAAGTATTAGTGATATTGTTATTATAAGCGCTAATGCAGACAAACTATAGCGGCGCCGTGATCACAGAGCTAATGAGCTTGTGCTGCTTTTGACATTGTCGGCTGGTGAGCTGCTTCCTCGCCTCTGAGCTCGTGAAAGTTTATTCTACATCATAAACAATGCCTCTCAAATTGGTAGTAGAAGGATGAGGACAGAATCCGACAAGTCGGTCAACTTTGGCATCCAACTAAAACCCAGAAATGGCGCGAACGACATGAAAAGACGTGTGGTTCCTCCCCCCTTTTTTCTTCGCGAAGATTATGGGTCATTCTTCATCATAACGGGAAGATATAAACATCCTAACAGTCGGCATCCAAGGAACAGCAGACATTGTACATTAATTGATGTTTTTTATTATGTTTGTTGGCTCTCATGAAGTCTGCAGTGAGTAGTAATCAGTGATGTTGTCAAGGGAAAACGCAAACGTCGTGAAACGTTTTTGAAATTAATGTGCCGCCGCATTCTTAAAATTAGCAAAATACGTAAATATTACATATTATTAATGTGCCTTAACTACATTTCATACACACTATACCGTATTTATCGGACTATAAGTCGCTCAGGAGTATAAGTCGCACCTGCCAAAAATGCATAATAAAGAAGGAAAAAAAACATATATAAGTCGCACTGGAGTATAAGTCGCACTTTTGGGGGAAATTTATTTGATAAAACCCAACACCAAGAATAGACATTTGAAAGGCAATTTAAAATAAATAAAGAATAGTGAACAACAGGCTGAATAAGTGTACGTTATATAATGCATAAATAACCAACTGAGAACGTGCCTGGTATGTTAACGTAACATATTATGGTAAGAGTCATTCAAATAACTATAACATATAGAACATGCTATAAGTTTACCAAACAATCTGTCACTCCTAATCGCTAAATCCCATGAAATCTTATACGTCTAGTCTCTTACGTGAATGAGCTAAATAATATTATTTGATATTTTACGATAATGTGTTAATAATTTCACACATAAGTCGCACCCCCGACTGCGATTTATAGTCTGAAAAATACGGTACTTACAACATGTAAACCTTGATGGAAGTGTTAGGATGGTTTTTTTATAGGCAGAATAGAGCGACTCCCAAAGGCTCCATTGTAAGCGGACTTTTGATCGCATTTATTTACAAGTTACAATGCATAAAAAACAGGAAAACATATGTGTGCTTGTCTTACATAAGGACTGTGAATGATTGGCAAAATTCCAAAAAAAGTGCAGTTCCCATTGACCTATAATTTAACTAGAACTAAGCAATATTTTCTCATTTCCATTAAAAGATAGTTAATAAACAATGGAGTAAAAATGACCCCTCAATACAGGGATTGGTTACCACTGTTGATTATTTGAAGAATGCCACATTGTGCTTTAATAAGTCCACAGTACGATACTTGAAAACTACCTATCATAAACTTGGACCCCAGAGCATCTCAGCAGCCAAGAAATTCCATCCAGAAGACCTGACAGGGATTCAGCAACTGTGTCCTGCACCTGATTCAAAACACAGAAGGACACATTGATCATTTGTAGGATGTTTTAATTATTCACTGCATGAAATATGTACTGTTGATTACCATCCAGGGATTAGCCAGTTCGGGAAGTCCCAGTCTCTTTGCCATATCGACGCACGGGATCCTGGTCCGGCTGACACCAGGTTGCATTTCATCTGTGGCCACACATGAGAGCACCAGCAGGGGCTTGGTTGCGGAGCTCAGCACGGCGCGGATCTGAGCCACCTCGGATACTCCTTCACCTGTTTTTAATACATCGAACGTGACTTATGACAAGTGGGGAAAGAGAGGCTAGTCTCACCTCTTCCTGGCTCAGCATTGGCCACATAGATGACCCCCTCGACGACCTGGCACACCTGCTGCACCTGAGGGGCCGGCCTATAGACTGGCTGACCTGACGTATCGCTTCCTACTAAGGTGAAGAGTTTACTGCTCATGTACTGCTTCTGTACTCTGGCTCGTTCCCTATCTGCCCTGCACACACACACACAAACTCAATAACACAAGCATCAAATTGCTGCACGGAACAAAACTATTCAGGGTACACCTACTTGTTCGTCGAGTAAAGCGTTAGGATGTTGAACTTGTGCTGGTTGTTGAACATGTAACTGATCCCTGAGCCGATTCCTAGGATGGAGAAAATTTTTGAATTACACATATACAGGCAAAGGCAGACATCTACTGGTGAGCCTGACATCCTGCAACGTAAACAACACCTCAACTATGGACTATAACCCCCTTTTCAAGTAAGTAATATATTGCACCCCACAAAAGTGAGTACACCCTTCACACTTCAGGAAGTATTTTATTCTATTTTCTCAGAAATGCTATATCTTTTAGAGGAGTTCATGTTGTCTGTCTTGTGAAAATGAATGGCAGTCCAACACCTTCACCTTCCTAATGTGTGTTTGGGTTGGAAAACTGTCACAGAGAGGGGATCCTGCTCTCCTTCACATTGTCAACAGTACATGGAATTCATGTTTCCCCTGAATGAACCGCAGCTCCCTCAGTGTAAGCAACCCCGGACCATGATGCTTCCACCACCATATCTTGCTATTCACTCTGTACATTGACGCCTATAAAGTTAATCCAAGTTTTATTTATGCATCGTCCCATGAGATGATGTACTTTAAAATCAAAATTAAAAAAATGTTAAACTGGAATGGTTATACTCACTTGTTTGCGAGATACTGTATTCTGCTTATCCCCAAGTCTATATCTAGTTTCTACTTCATCTTTATCACAGCTTTAAGGATGGGTATCGTTCACATCTGAAACGATATGGTACAGATTACCGTCACCTGGGTATTGATACAGATTCTCAACGGTACCAATTTTCGGTTCTTTTGTGTGTGTTAATACTAATGATAATAAAATGTAATTCTTTATTGCAAAATATAAAAATGAGCTGATGATAACTGCTGACCATCTTGTTTAAATATCACTAAATTGCAATTGCAGTTGCAAATCCAAGACGTTAGATGGCAGTCGTGTATCGTTTATGGTGTGTTGGTCAGTTCACGTTTTGCTGTCTGTTGCCCCCTATGAAGTGTTAATACTGTAAGTACTGTACTTACTACACACCAGCGGTTAGATTGGAACGTGCATCTTAGTTGTACTTTTAACAAATTCAGAGGTGTTAAAACATTGCTAATGCTAATCAGTAGCATGTCAATAGCAAAGCCAATGTATATCAGCATCAAGCTCATATCGTGTTTCATTATCACATTTTTCAGTCTCATTCGTAGGTATGACACTAAGTTGCAATTGCAGTTGCAAATCCAAGACGTTAGATGGCAGTCGTGTATCGTTTATGGTGTGTTGGTCAGTTCACGTTTTTGCTGTCTGTTGCGCCCAACAAAGTGTTAATACTGTAAGTACTGTACTAACTACACACCAGCGGTTTAATTGGAATGTGCATTTTAATTGTACTTATCATTAACAAATTTGAAGGTGTTAAAAAAAAAATCGCCAGATGAGATGGTTTGGGCATCTTGTCAGGATGCCACCCGAACGCCTCCCTATGGAGATGTTTCGGGCACGTCCGACCGGTAGGAGGCCACGGGGAAGACCCAGGACACGTTGGGAAGACTATCTCTCCCGGCTGGCCTGGGAACGCCTCGGGATCCCCCGGGGGGAGCTGGACGAAGTGGCTGGGGAGAGGGAAGTCTGGGATTCCCTGCTTAGGTTGCTGCCCCCGCGACCCAACCTCGGACAAGCGGAAGATGGATGGACGGATGAAAAAAAATCGCTAATGCTAAATCAGTAGCATGTCAGTAGCAAATCCAATGTGTATTAGCATTAACCAAGCATTTTTGGGTAAGTGGATTTACCTAATTTACGTTGGAGCATTGTTTGAGTCAATTACTTTGTTGGCATTGAAAATGAATACATAACTTAGTGGTAGTTTGGCTGAGTCTGCTCTCAGTCCTGCTTAAGTGATCGTCCAGTTCCAAAGTAATCGGTGCCCGTTAGGACTGTCGGGATTCAGTCGGTGCCAAAAAAGTAACGTATTTGGTACCTATCCCTTGCAGATATCGCCAAACAACCAACATTTAGGCAACTAATAAGAGAACATTCCCCCACCATTGATCTGTCTGGTCGGGATGCCTGACACAGGTAAAATATCAGGGGTGTGCATGAGCCTTGTGACCAAAGAGACATCAAGTTGCTCCATGCCAGGGCCAAACATGGCGTAGCGTGGTTCAGCCGAAGGCACCAGAGACTGCAGGAAGGACGACAACATTTGATAAGGAGGACGAGAAGGAAGCCACTTCTGTCTGCACGAGGGGCATCCTTTCAGATATCTGTGGGAACATAGATGTCATTGGGCTTTCAAAGAGATTCAATCAAAGAGATTCAGTTTATTTTGAAGTATAAAGTGCACTAACTCTGCCATGATGTCAACATTTGATCTCATGCCCTCTTCTGCACCATCAAAGACAAACGGGGTATCCAGCACCTCCAATTGGGGCATTGATAAGTGATCGATGGAGCTCCAGGAGGGCATGTCCCGGAGGAGAAAGAACCTCCACAGCAGTGGATCTCTAACCAAGGCCCTCCAATAATGGCTGGTTGCTCCCAGGCGGCAGATGTCCACAGGTGACAAGAAGGTCATAATGTGAAACTGAACGTCCACCTTTAGGATGGAATGAGGAAATAATTGTCCTTATTAGGGATGTCCGCTAATGGCTTTTTGCCGACACCCGATATTCTCCAACTCTTAATTACCGATACCGATATCAACCGATACCAATATGTATAGTTGTGGAATTAACACATTATTATGCCTAATTTGGACAACCAGGTATGGTGAAGATAAGGTCCTTTTTTTAAAAATTAATAAAAGAAAATAAGATAAATAAATTAAAAACATTTTCTTGAATAAAAAAGAAAGTAAAATATAAAAACTAGTAAGTAATGAAAATTTGTAAAATTAACTGTTAAAGGTTAGTACTATTAGTGGACCAGCAGCACGCACAATCAAGTGTGCTTACGGACTGTATCCCTTGCAGACTGTATTGATCTATATTGATATATAATGTAGGAACCAGAATATTAATAACAGAAAGAAACAACCCTTTTGTGTGAATGAGTGTGAATGAGTGTAAATGGGGGAGGGAGGTTTTTTGGGGTGGTGTACAAATTGTAAGTGTATCTTGTGTTTTTTAAGTTGATTTAATTTAAAAAAATAAAATTAAAAAAACCAACAAAAAACGATACCGGTAATAAAAACCTGATACCGATAAATTCCCATATTACATTTTAAAGCATTTATCGGACGATATCATCGGACATCTCTAGTCCTTACAGTAAAGTGGAAAAATTACCCCCAAAGGGATGTAACGATTACCGTTATGACAAACCACAGTAAATTTCCCAATGATTGGTAATACCTTTTCAAATTGTAATTTTTGTAAAAGCTTGATTACTGCACTTACAAAAAACTTGAAAAAACGTACCGTTAACCCAGGGGTCGAGAACCGTTTTGGGTGAGAGCCATGAAAGCCAAATATTTTAAAAATTTATTTCTGTGAGAGCCATATAATATTTTTTAACACTGAATACAATTAATGCGTGCATTTTTAAGTAAGACCAACATTTTTAGAGTATAATAAGTCTCTTACTCTTTTTAATGACATTGTTATCCTGAAGCTAACCAATAATATATAAAATACTTACCATTAACGCAACTTCTTACGCCTTACCATCCAAAAAAAAAACATTGCTGCCGTTGTGTCCTTGGGCAGGACACTTCACCCTTTGGCCCCGGTGCCACTCACACCGGTGAATTGAATGATGAATGATAGGTGGTGGTCGGAGGGGCCGTTGGCGCAAATTGCAGCCACGCTTCCGTCAGTCTACCCCAGGGCAGCTGTGGCTATGAAAGTAGCTTACCACCACCAGGTGTGAATGAATGATGGGTTCTACATGTAAAGCGACTTTGAGTACTTAGAAAAGCGCTATATAAATCCCAGGTATTATTGTTCTTGAACAGGTGCGGTGGGAAACGGATGGATGGATTAAAATTCAGGAGAATGTTTGCTATTTTGAAAGTTATTTTTAACACTGTGATTCCCAGCGGAAATATTCATTACTTATCGTGTTAAGCAATGTCAGCTAAGATTTATCTTGAGAGCCAGATGCAGTCATCAAAAGAGCCACATCTGGTTTGAGAGCCATAGGTTCCCTACCCCCGCGTTAACCATTTCTCTCCCTTAATTTTTTTTATAGTACACAACATTCATAAAATGAAATACATTAGCTTAAAAAAATAAAATGGTTTCACACATTTAAAAAAGAGACAATTTGTAATGGGGTGCCCTCAAAATAAAACGTTGCTTAGGGCTGGAACTCAGCAAGGGGCGGCCATGTACGAACTAAGGTCCATCCATTCTTTTACCGCTTGTCCCTTTCGGGGTCGCGACAGTAAGTAAGAAATGTTTGACAATATTGACATGTCGAATTTCTATTAAATTAACATTTTAAAAATGAAAACATTGTCGTATTGTGACTATTGCTCATTTGCTGTTAACTCACAGGTAAACAGTTCAGAAAGCCCGGTCCTTCTTCTCCGCTGTCCAAAACATCCTCTTTCACACCGGAAGGTAAATAAAGGTCACGAAAGCGTCTGAGGCTTCGAATAACGACGGACTCGCTAAGAAAATGAGTCTTTCCTGCCATGACTTGTTGCCGAAGTTTGCAAGTCCGCCGTGAAACCAAATCACGCTGTATGACAACAAATGTGACGTGCCGCTTGTTGCTACACTTCCGCATTGACAGCAGTGGAGCATGATGGGTAATGTAGTGCGAAACGACCTACTATATTCGGTATTCAAAACAAGACTCGTTAAAACAACACGGGCTTTATTGTCACCAAGGACATAAAAAACAGAAATTTTCATCCAAACACGTTCTCTATTAAAAGCTAAACAAATAAAAGTTTTATTAAATTTAGGAAAATTGCAATAATGGGGAATAAGTGATGGATCATGAATAACTACGCAAACATGTTTAAACTTTCTGAAAAACTTTCCTTTGCCTGGTGTGTATTATATACACATTTAAAACGTGTGTATATATTGTATGAACAGATGTCAAATAATAAATGCATACCAAAATGGCAACTTAATAAATAAAAAGGTTACTGTGCAATGTTTCATTTTAGGCTGTGTAATTTATAAACTAAAAAAAATGTATTAAGAATCTTTTTTTTTTATATTAATGGTATTATAACACATTCTTAGAGCAAAACAAGTGCCCTAATCAACAGTCTGGAATCAAGATAACTTGCTTTTTCAGCAGAATGAAAAAAAAAAAAACTCTTTAATGTCAGTTTTACACCACCTGCAGAACTTTCTTCTCCAAAGCATGGAGCGAGGTGGCTTTAACACCCTTGCTGATATACAATTTCTCCCCTCCTCTCATTAGCCTTTCATTACACCGTACCTAACCTTTTTTAGTTTAGAGGGGATTGGAAAAACACTCAATACTGATCTTAGTTGTGTCCGAGGAAGACCCGGACACAGAGGCAGCGGGCTTTACTGTAAAACACTGAGGATTTCCTTGGCATTCTCCGTGTTCCAGCCCTGTCCCTGCAGAGGGCCCTCGCAGGCAAGCACATACTTGTTGAGGATCTGTGTGCCAATGTCCCTAAACTGGAGGCGATCTTTACAATCCATCATGTCGCTGCTGTAGTCTTCATACTTGACGGCCCAGAAGCACATTTCGCCGATGTACATCATTGTCAACAGGTGCGTGTCTGAGAAAATGCCTTGGAAACAATTTAAGAAAGAAATGACAACCCAAACAACGCAGACTTGTGGGTTATTTCAATATTTTGCATTCAAAAAACATACCTTCAGATAAGAAGCCTGCCGTAGCAGTGTCATGGAGCACCACCCCATCATTGAGCTTCACTGAGTTCCTCACCTGCAGCATCCGCATTAGGTAGCGCACTCCTTCCTGAATACACTGGATGAAGACAACAGAGTCACATGATGCATACAGACAAGCAATGCTGAGTACCATATTAATTCTAATAGTGGCCTCAGCTCTAACAGATCTCCACTTAATCTATTATAACTGATCCACCACACACACTGCCTGTACAGCAGACATGGTACCCACAAAGCTGATTTAATGTGGAATTTTAGGAGAAGGTGCTGCTGTGTGTAAAATCTGCTGAACACTTTGTAACATAGTCAAAATGAAAATAATTAGGGAAAGTGATGCATACATAACACATGACAAACTGATTTGTGAGAAAGTTTGTGAGTCCGATTAAATTATTACAAATTGATCTGAATACGAGACGGTATTTGTTCTCTAGAAAACAAAAGGGTGTTTCATATATCGGGTAGTGCTGTCCCGATACCACCGGAACCAATATGTATTTCGATACTTTTCAAAATAAAGGGGACCACAAAAAATGTAACTGTCGGCTTGATATTAAAATTAAAAGGCATTAAACATACTGGGCTTTTTTTATTTCACGCACAGAACAATTTACAATTTCACATATTACCGTATTTTTCGGACTATAAGTCACAGTTTTTTTCATAGTTTGGCCAGGGGTGTGACTTATACTCAGGAGCGACTTGTGTGTGAAATTATTAACACATTACCGTAAAATATCAAATAATATTATTTAGCTCATTCACGTAAGAGACTTGACGTATAAGATTTCATGGGATTTAGCGATTAGGAGTGACAGATTGTTTGGTAAACGTATAGCATGTTCTATATGTTATAGTTATTTGAATGACTCTCACCATAATATGTTACGTTAACATACTAGGCACATTCTCAGTTGGTTATTTATGCGTCATATAACGTACACTTATTCAGCCTGTTGTTCACTATTCTTTATTTATTTTAAATTGCCTTTCAAATGTCTATTCTTGGTGTTGGGTTTTATCAAATAAATGTCCCCAAAAAATGCGACTTATACTCCAGTGTGACTTATATATGTTTTTTTCCTTCTTTATTATGCATTTTCGGCCGGTGTGACTTATACTCCGGAGCGACTTATACTCCGAAAAATACGGTACATATATCCTGTTATAACCTAGGATAAAGTTAGTGTAGAATAGAAAGCTTTATTGTATTGTATGAAATGCTTCATGATATTTTGGTTGCCACACTTGGTCTGTGCTTTAAGACAAATGCAATCATTAGTAAATACTACAAACAATACTATGGCTAAAACTATACAGATAAGACATGTAGGTAAAATAAACATTGTTAAAGATAAAACCTAAATTGTAGGAATTTGTTACAAAATACAATAAATTCACTTGCATTAGCTTATGCTACGTGGGCCGTTTTGACTCCGCTAATATGTTAATAATTGGCAACGGTCCAATCAGCTGTACTATCTCTATGGGCACAACAAGGTAGCTAGTAAACTACATTCGGTCTTTAAACTCCTTGTGCAGGTCTGGATACTTGTCCTATAAATGTTTACCTAAGTTTGAAGTATTGCCACCTTTGCTCATTAGGTTCATCTTTGTCTTAATGATGTGCCAACATGTCATTTAAAGCACCGCTTGCAGAGCGGCACTTTTGTGTTTATAGCTTCACCTGTTAGTATTGAGGTCAAAATACATCCCTATTGCGCTTCACCCACCCTCTTTATTACTGACCACTAGAATTGCCGTTTCTGCCATTCTCCCTCTTCTGTCTCCATGCTTGTTGCGCTTGTATGCGCTGTGTTTGTGTTGACTCACTCAACATGGACTTTGGCTCATATTACCAATAATGTCACCGTGGTGCGCCAGCATGCGCATGAACAAATGTACCGGCATTTTTCAAAGGCAGTATTGTAATTTTTTTTATTTATTACTACCGGGGTACTGTTCATGTATACAGTAGAACCCTAATTTTGGGTATATAGTTTGTCGAATTTCACCTAAACCCTCCCACCCACAACAAACAATAGGATATGTTGGAAAAAGAAGGGCAGTTTTATATTTTGGTAAATACGGTGCTTTCATTTTGTATCACGTATGTAAAGAGATGGATGGATGAGTTGAATACTGTATCCTATCTACCAGCACTTTGTTGTTGAGTAAACACTTTTGACCGATAAGCATGATACAGGTGATCCTTGGTTTACAATCTTCCATTTTAGAATTTATGGTTACAAATATGGCTGGGTAAAGTAATCGATTTCATCGATTATGGAGAGATATATTCAAATATTTAACAACATCGATTCACAAGGCACAATATCGATTATCCTATGCTACGTATGTACAAGGGATGTGCGATTGGCCACTGATCGGTATCGGTCGATTTTCGTGGAAAAGTATGGTCGGTCATGGTCAAATAATGCCTTTTAATGCCGATCACAAACAAAGATCCTCCGGCTGACAAGTGGAAAGCAGCTAATTTTGTGTCCCCATACAGTGTGGAGACGCTCCCCCAAAATAACAATAATCACTTTCATTACGACAAATAAAATATATTTCTTAGTACTTTGAGTATCATTATTACGTATTATTATTACTGGAGGATGAGGCTCAAGGTGTGACACACAGAGAAAGTCAGGAGCATACATGTTAATAGAGCTTTAAACAACAAGAAATAAGTGTCTAGTGAAGTTTAAGAAGTGTAGATGGAACCATGTTGCGGCCCAAAGTAAGCAGCTACTAACAGGAAATTATCAAGTAGATTAATAAGAGTCTAGAAAGAGGATAATATAACAACTATTGGTGTGTCAGACTGTCAGCATTGTTGCGGTCAGTACACCATATATAAGAGGATAGGATCGACCCATAAATTGGTATTATCGAGATTAGGGGTAGCATCAGAGCGACACTAGAATGATTACCGTAATTTCCGGACTATAAGCCGCTACTTTTTCCCCTCGTTCTGGTCCCTGCGGCTTATACAAGGGTGCGGCTTATTTACGGCCTGTTCTTCTCCGACACCGACGAAGAGGATTTCGGTGGTTTTAGTACGCAGGAGGAAGACGATGACACAATGATTAAAGACTGACTTTTCATATACCGGTAGGCTGGTTATTTTGATAACGTACAGGCGAGCACTTTGTATTACTTTGCACCGTTGTATTATTTGTACTCTGCACGAATGCTGTTCGCCATGTCAAAGATGTGAAAGTTTGATTGAATGATTGAAAGATTTATTGTTAATAAATGGGACGCTTTGCGTTCCCAAACAGTCATCTCTGTCCCGACAATCCCCTCCGTGGTAGCAGGAACCCCTATATACTACGGTAATTACACATCAAAACCCTGCGGCTTATAGTCGGATGCGGCTTATATATGGAGCAATCTGTATTTTCCCCTAAATTTAGCTGGTGCGGCTTATAGTCAGGTGCGGCTTATAGTCCGGAAATTACGGTAGATTGATTTCTCTATTTTGCCAAAATCATTTTATGTTGTTTTAATGTTTACAAACTCAAAAAAATTCCCTGGACACAGGGGTACTTTGAGGGCAGTAACCAAATCATCTTAATGTATGTTTCCAATTGAAGTAATCAGCATAGTTTTGATAGCTTTCTGGAAGCCATATTTTATAATCATATTACATGTGGCGTACACTGTATGCAAACTTCAAGTGCATTATAAATGTTTCACCTTGGACTTATTCCAGCCTCAGAAGCGCGTAAGAGTACTTCAATCGATAGGAGAATACACGCGAGGCCCGATTTGACAGGGAACACCCACATTTTAGAGTTGCTCCACACAGACAGCACAGCCAGGATAAAGGTGCGCAATGACAGACCTGCGTCAAGGGGGAGAATGCCGCGCGTCCAGAATTTGTGCAACTGCGCAGCTCTTTCCACTTCGGCGCATGAAAGAATAGGCCCCTAAATGCACGAGTGGTACCTTAAGGAACGTCTCTTTGTTCTGCTTGATCCATTGCTTCCGTTGATGAAGGGTGTGGCAGTACATGTAGAGCAGTGCACCACGTCTCCAGTAGAGGCATTCTAACAGCTCTAGTCCCAACACAGCCTGCACCTTATAGGACAAAACACAGCACCGTCACAGACTGACAAGCAGAGCATGCTAGCGCTACACAAAATCATGCTTTGATTGCCACTTGCTATTGTTGCTCATTTAATGCCTGTGTATTTTCTAACACTTTCAGATAACATTTTTAAAACAATGACAACTTCTCTTAAAATGTGTGTGATGTTTTCTCGATGCTTTGATATCAGAAGAATCATCAAAATAAAAACAGTTTGTTTTTATTTAGCAAATAGCATCTGGCTGCTTGACAAATTAGCTATTTACTATACTGTATGTACATATAAGACACAGACATTGAGTTTATTGGATTAGATGACAGAATAATACGATTCTGAACTTGTTGTATTTGATACAAGTAAAGTACTTTGTGTCCGTTATGCATCTATGACCAATTATGTAATTTAGACAATAAAGTAATGTCGGCCCTGTTTACAGTGCATACCAAATCTGATTTTTTTTGCCCTCAACTGCCAAAGTGCTTCAAATCAGATATTTTCACATCAGATTTTGGTCACATCAGGAGGTAGTCTGAATACAATTGGAATCAAAAGTGACTCCATTCTAAACAAAAATGCGATCTGATTGCGACTTTTATTTAATCTTTTGGGCGAGCTGCGTCATCCGTCATTTGTGTGCACAGCACGACCACTTTCCTTTTTACAATTCTCTTCTTCCTCCTCCTGCAGTTGTTTTCCATCATCTGCCTTCTACCTCTATAAAACAGCCGCGACACGAACAACCACTCCCCTGTTTTGCCCACCCCCGTATCAGCTGCCCTCATATCCCCATAAAGCTGCCCGGGATATGCCTGTTTATTACTCTTTAATTTTGAACCTCCAGAATCAGCATGTGTCAACAAGGTGAAATTAGGTCTGAAAACTTTTGACAAGTTGACTTCATGTCCGTTGCCGCCCATTAGGACGGTTCAAAGTGTAACTACAATACGCCTTAAAAACAGAGCATTTTATTTTGAAAGTAAACCGGATTTTGTGCGTGACTTCCTGTCCAACACAAGCAGATTTTAGCTAAATTGAACTGATTTGTCCGACAAATTAAGAGTTTCTGCTTATATTTAGCGCTGAAATGCGGAAAATCAACGGATACGGTGGTGGAAACGGACATATCGACTTGAATAAAAACAAAGAGTCAGCCACTGTGCAGGTGCCGTTGATTTAGAAAAAAAATCCTATTTGGGCCACTTTTGCCTGCAGTGTAAATGTGGTCTGAGACACGCCACCCCGCAACCCAGTGCCACAGATCAAATGCATTCTGTGGTAAAACATGTATTCTAAAACTGTATGCAAGCATGTAAATGTAAATGATGCATGAACACAGTGAAGACATCATTCTCATGTGGTTTTATGTTAAATCTCTGCATAAAAAGATAAAGATACATGTGACAGCTATAACATACTGGGACCACACCTCTTGAGATGGTGCAAGTCGCCCCACCAACACTTCCGGCTCGGTCAGATCTTGCAGGAGCTGCTGGATTTTAAACGGTGAACATTCCTCAGGAAACTCTTGATCCACCAGTTTGTTCTCTTCATAAAATGTAATATCTAGGATCACCTACAACACACAATCATTATTCATTTTCTACTACTTACTGTTATTTTCAAATACATTAGGGCTGCACGATTAATCGACATTGAGGTTATTTATCAGTGCAAAGTTTTTTGGGGGCATTTCTTCTCTGCTGCTGGCATTTGAGTGACAGACATGTTCGCAAATCAGAATTGTTCAGCCTTGCGTTTGATCGTCTCTTGCTTCAAGCAAGGAGAAAGACTTAACGCCTGAGCACATTTAACAGTAAAATTTATCTTGTTGGTGCGCTTTACACGCACAGGAAGCACGTACAGAAGGCCTTCGAACAGGCGACTCACCACTAAGTAACAAACATTTGGAAAAAAATACCGTAATTTCCGGACTATAAGCCGCTACTTTTTCCCCTCGTTCTGGTCCCTGCGGCTTATACAAGGGTGCAGCTTATTTACGGCCTGTTCTTCTCCGACACCGACGAAGAGGATTTCGGTGGTTTTAGTACGCAGGAGGAAGACGATGACACAATGATTAAAGACTGACTTTTCATATACCGGTAGGCTGGTTATTTTAATAACGTACAGGCGAGCACTTTGTATTACTTTGCACCGTTGTACTCTGCACGAATGCTGTTCGCCATGTCAAAGATGTGAAAGTTTGATTGAATGATTGAAAGATTTATTGTTAATAAATGGGACGCTTTGCGTTCCCAAACAGTCATCTCTGTCCCGACAATCCCCTCCGTGGTAGCAGGAACCCCTATATACTACGGTAATTACACATCAAAACCCTGCGGCTTATGGTCAGGTGCGGCTTATATATGGATCAATCTGTATTTTCCCCTAAATTTAGCTGGTGCGGCTTATAGTCAGGTGCGGCTTATAGTCCGGAAATTACGGTATTTACAATGCCAAATGTACGGTTGTGGGAATAGTTAAACTTCTAATTGGATGGGCATTAGCCTATCAACAGACAAATGAGTGAAAATGCCATGGTCACGTGATGGCAATAAACAAAAAGACAACAACCCACCTCGTTTTTCCAACTGGAAAAAAAAGCACTTTAAGATGTTCAATATTTATTTAAGTTACATTTTTGCTAATAGAAATTGGTCCATTTCTTTGGTTTATCTATTTAGGATAGAGAGTTATTTCCCTTCCACTTACAGTACAATGGTAAAAAATTATAAAGAAATGAGAAATACACGATATCATTTTAAATAGTTACTTGCATTATTAGTATGTATTATGATTACATTAGATTATAAACACTGTATAGTTTTTATCGATTATTTCTTCAGTGAAAGAGCATCGTGTAGAAACCCGCGGCTCTTTATCACCAACCTAGAGGTTCCCTGGACCTCTTTCAGAGACGTGTTAAAATGGAAAAAGAAGAAGAAAAAACATTTTTTTTGTTTTAAAATATTTTGTGTAGAACAAACATGACACAAACCTTCCTAATTGTTAGAAGTCCAACTGTTTATGTTATACATGCTTCACTGATGAGAGTATTTGGCAAGCACCGTTTTGTCCTACTAATTTCACCGATCCATGAACTCATCGTAGTTTGTTTACATGTACAACTTTCTACAGCTGCCACAGAAAGACGTGTTTTATGCCACTCCTTTGTCTCATTTTGTCCAACAAACATTTTATACTGTGCGTGAATGCACAAAGGTGAGCTTTGTTGATTTTATTGATTTGCTGTAGTGCTTATCAGACATATTTGGTCAATCTATGACTGCAAGCTAATCTGTGCTAACATGCTATTTAGGCTAGCTGTATGTACATATTGCATCATTATGCCTCATTTGTAGGTATATTTGAGCTCATTTAATTTCCTTTACTTATGTCCTCTGTGTATTTAATTTATATTTGTATGTCTCATAAAACGTTCTGTATGTAAAATTGGTGGAATTTCTGATATTTGTTTGTGTGCCATGTTGTTCCACACCACAGCAAACGTTACCCAGCTTGCAAAGATTGTAATAAATCTATTAGAAGAAGACAGCCTGCCATTTCCTTTAACTTGGACACACACATCTATACCTTTGGCCATTCTAACCCAGTAATTTCCAGAACTTCTCATTCTGTGAGAAGCCTCCATTTCACGAATGATTTCCAATGTTGCAAAATTGTGTAGAATAACAATTAAAATACAACATTTCTCTCAACAAAGATTTGCGTCAACCTCTGATAGTAGGCTAATATAGACACTTACATCATGTGTTGCCTTCATTATAACACTTATATAAGGCTTTAAATTTTTTGCGGCTAGACAGATTTGTTAAAATATATTTTTGGTCTAATATGGCTCTTTCAACATTTTGGGTTGCCGACCCCTGGTGTAGACAAAACCTCTTGAGTCTGTACGCAAAAAGCCAAATATTTTTTTAGTTAAATATTGCATATTGTTCAAATGTGTGGCACTTACAGACAAGAATATGTTGATTGACAGCAGTGACATGCAGTGAACTATACACCAGGTGAGGCATAGATACTTTTGGAGGTTTTTTCTTCTTCTTTATTTTACTTAGCAGCTCTAATCATTGTTGATTTAGGTTGCACATTAGAATAACAGGAAAAAAGGAGTAATTCGCTTTCATAAAAACGTTATCATAATGACATTATGATATGATAAATTGGTCCAAAAAGTATTTTATAAAGTTGTTATTAAATTATTTTTGGTCCCACTTGCTTTTAACAAAATAAATCAAGTATTGTGAGTGTATCTTGCCTTTCTGTATTTGTATCTGAAGCAGCAATAGCTCCATATTGGCAGACACATTCATTTAATTCAATTTCATTCCAAGCAAAAAAACATTATTTTTGCATCTGACAAAAAACACCCACAAACGCTGGCTTACTCTAATAAAAATGCCATGTTTGTTATAGTAAAAAAAAAAAAAAAAAAAAAAGGCTGGCTTCCGCTGGAGAGACATGTGTCTGCTAGCTTGAGCGTCCACACTTCTCCCAGTGTGGTGAGTCAGAGTACTGCTGAGGCATTGAACTGCAAGTTGATAATATATTGCCCCCTACTTTGAGACCGAGGTACTTGCTGCCTCATGGCCTGCTTTTCCCCTGTAGCCGTAGAGGCACTACCTGTGTCTGCCTCACTTCTCGTCTGCCGCGTTATTTTCATCAGGAAACACGGAATTTCCGCAATTTTGACCATGAAAATTATCAAAATACACAGGAACCACACCAAAATTGCATAGAAAGCATAGACCAAAAGAACATTTTAAAACTTATTTTATTACTTCGTTTTTGAACATCTCATGGTTAAGCCTTTTACGATTTTAAAGGAGGGTAGGGATATACTTTCTTTTACACCTGTTGGGAGTGCATTCCATATTGATGTGGCATAGAAGGAGAATGAGTTAAGACCTTTGTTAGATTGGAATCTGGGTTTAACATGATTTGTGGAGCTCCCCCTGGTGTTGTGGTTATGGCGGTCATTTACGTTATGGAAGTAGTTTGACAAGTACTTCGGTATCAGGGAGGTGTAGCGAATTTTATAGACTAGGCTCAGTGCAAGTTGTTTTACTCTGTCCTCCACCCTGAGCCAGCCCACTTTGGAGAAGTGGGTAGGAGTGAGGTGTGATCTGGGGTGGAGGCCTAGAAGTAACCTGACTAGCTTGTTCTGGGATGTTTGGAGTCCAGATTTGAGGGTTTTGGAGGGGCTGGGGTACCAGAAGGTGCATGCGTAATCGAAAAAGGGTTGAATGAGAGTTCCCGCTTGAACAGACCTGAGCAAATTAAGGCCCGGGGGCCACATGCGCCCCGTTAAGCTTTTCAATCTGGCCCGCCGGACATTCCCAAATAATTTTTTTAGATGGAAAGTGTAGCTGCCATTATGATGTGCAGTGATGTTTTCAAGTCTTGAACTATACAAAGTATTTCAATGGTTGGAATCTGCGCTTTTGCTTTTTACTATGGTAATCTAATTAGTTACTATGGTAATCTACGTCACAGCAGCTCTGACGAGGCACCAAGCAGTGTGGGTGGGGAGTGTTTCCAGAGCCTGAAATGCGGGTGTCAGGGACAGACGCGGAAGGAGATTTTTGCAACAAAGTTCTCAAGCTTAGTGATGTATCAGATATATCAGATTGTAGGTGGGGTTCTTTTAACCCTTCGCGTTTATATTTCGCTGTTTGTTGCATTTTTGTTGCGTTTCGCTTGATTGTAAAATATGTGGCTGGAGAGGGGGTGTGACGTTCATATGTTGTCAATATTCAGTGTTTTATCCTTAATAGAAAAGTGTAAAATTCCATTACATTTTTTTAAGGCCGTCTGTCATAATGTTTTTAGCATTCAATCAGACATTAGTGTGAGGTTTTGTATTAGTGTTCCTAAAAAATAGATATACCGACCCCCAGACATATTAGCCAGTCAAAATAATTGCCCAGGCCTGCGCTAGAATCTTCATGGTGCTTTTGTTGACCAGAGAGGAGATTCTGTAGAGAAATCTTGTAGACAAAACATCTTGAGTCTGTATGCATAAAGCCAAGTATTTTAAATAAATAAATAGTTAATAATAAAATATAGAAGTCACAATTATTTTTTCAGAAAATCGTGCAGCCCTAATACACATGTAGGTTCGATGTTGCAAAGTACCTGTGTGTAATCTTGAAGCAGCTTGGAAAGGCTGCTGCTCTCCCCTCCTTGTCTGTAGTAGCTTTTCAACTTGTCTAGTATGGCATCTGCATTTTGTATATAGTCGTCATCTATGGAAAATGGGACAAGTTAGAATATGGCTTTTTTTCCCCCTGCGGGTCTGCATAAAAAACAATGGTGTCAAAAAGGAGCAGAGCACGTTGATGTTGTCGCTGCGCACAGAAATGGACAGAAACGTCAAGGCTCACATTTTGCTAGTCGTCGTGAATGTTTACATTCATTATCTGCAACGAAGGGTTAGAATGAACATGTTTTCCTGCTACATTTTTCACTAATACCCCCTTGTGTCAAAAATAACGTGCTGTCTATTGGTTGGAATTTGTTAGTGTCCGTAAACAAAAAAAAACAGAATATTCGTTTTGGCTAGCTAGCTAAAATGCTAGCTAGCTAAAATGAAACATGGACGCCGGGCTATTGCCGATAGGGAGCAACAGGGGGAATATTTCCTCAAAGTGTTCCGCCATTACCTTGTTTTTCGGCTTTGAGAGCAGAACACTTGGCATCTAACTCGAATATCCGTCTCTCCAACTCGAGGCCTTGTCGCCTGTAGTCGTCGGCCATGACTAAAACTAATTGTCACGTGATGCCCGGTCACGTGTCCAAGCAATGCCAATGCGGCAATGCGACACTGTTTTTATTTTTTTTTATTTTTTTTTTTGTAATATGTTGAACCCGAGGTTAAATAATATACCCTTGAGCCCACACCAAAAATAAATTACAAGTCCTTATCAAAAATACCGTGACATGGTCGGAATACAAGCGCGATGATTGCGCCTCACAGCTGTGGCTTGCTTGTGACGTCACACGACGTATGTTCTTTGTTTACACTTTTCATGTGAGTGCGTGTTTTTGCTGTCAGAGAGGGTGTTACTTTTATTCCATGACGCAATTAAAATCTATATCAAGTCTCATATTTTAACATGGACTCTTACCAAAATCGTATAAGCAATGTGTACAGCTCCACTAATGGACATTGGAGTGTTACTTTCAAAGGCAAAATGAAAGTATTGCTAGAAACATAATTTTATATGGGACTTTATTGTATTGTATGTATAGTACATGTTCCAAAAAGAAAAAAACATAAAACACAGTATATTTAAATATACCAAATGTAAAAAAGGGAATAAATATTAAAAATAATCTAGTTTGGTTACGCCATCAGCGCAACAGGTTGTAAAAGTTTCAACTACAATTCTAAATAAGATGTCAAAAGCAAACTGAAATCAAATACACACAGCTTAAAGATTGATCAATACCTATTTAAATTTAGTAATACATAAATATGATGATTTATCAAAATATAAAATAAATATACCTGAACAGAACGTTCATGATGGTTACACCAAAAAGTAACGCTATGAATCGCGTTTTTCCACGTTTTTGGGGCATTTTTATGCTATTTCCAAGCATCTCCTTTTTATTATCGTTGATTTTAAATGGTCAAACTAATGCATATTATATATGCATGCCCTAGTAAACAAACAAAAAGTCATATTTATTTTGATTGTTACATTTTGAAGTACATTTGTGCAGGTGGGTGCGAATGTACCCATTACCAGCGCTGTACACCAATACAATTAAACATTATACTTAACAGGGCTATTTAGACTTAGACTTAGACTTCCTTTTATTGTCATTCAAATTTGAACTTTACAGTACAGATAAGAATGAAATTGTGTTGCATTAGCTCGTTGTAGTGCAGGATAAAAGAGCAATAAGGTGCAGATATAAATAAATGGATTACTGTACAGATAAATATATTGCACTTTTGCATATGCATCCACGTTTATGGATGTATGTTATATTGTATTTATATTCCAGTGAGTTAATCCGTTTTGGGGGGGGAATTGAGGGGATTATTATGATGCATTCAAGATTCTTATGGGCCATAAGACTCTTGAATGTACATTAAACATTTGTTTTTTATTGCAATCGAAGAACAATGTTGTCCTTAAACAAAACAGTGAACATACTAGACAGCCTGTCTTTTAGTAGTAAGTAAGCAAACAAAGGCAAACAAAAATTTGTCTGCTGACGTATGCAGTAACATCGTGTCATTTCTCATTCTATCCATCCATCCATTTTCTACCGCTTGTCCCTTTTGGGGTCGCAGGGGGTGCTGGAGCCTATCTCAGCTGCATTCGGGCGGAAGGCGGGGTACACCCTGGACAAGTCACCACATCATCACAGGGCCAACACAGAAAGACAGACAATATTCACACTCACATTCACACACGAGGGCCAATTTAGTGTTGCCAATCAACCTATCCCCAGGTGCTTGTCTTTGGAGGTGAGAGGAAGCCGGAGTACCCGGAGGGAACCCACGCAGTCACGGGGAGAACATGCAAACTCCACACAGAAAGATCCCGAGCCCGGGATTGAACTCAGGACTACTCAGGACCTTCGTAATGTGAGGCACATTCTATTTTGTCAAAATTATGAGGGACAAGCTGTAAAAGCCATAAGTTATGGCCTGAAGGAAGAAGCTGTTACAGAACCTGGAGGTTCTGCTACGGAGGCTGCGGAACCTCTTTCTGTCCAGCAGTGAAAACAGTCCTTGGTGGGGGTGGGAGGAGTCTCTGCAGATTTTCTGAGCCCTGGTCAGGCAGCGGCTTTTTACTTAATTTACTGTTAATAAAATGTTTTGGGGGCCACATTTTCAGAAAGCTAACTGGGGTGACATATTTGTCTTTTCAGTATTGTTCTTATTTTGAACATAATACCATGCAAGGTTCTGTTATACCTGAACTATTTGTGTTTTTAAGGACCTACTGTAAAAACCATAAGGTGTGTATATATATATATATATATATATATATATATATATATATATATATATATATATATATATATATATATATATATATATATATATATATATATATATACACTAGTGCAGGGGTCCCCAACCTTTTTGAAACCAATAGCTACTTCTTGGGTACTGATTAATGCGAAGGGCTACCAGTTTGATACACACTTAAATAAATTGCCACAAATAGTCAATTTGCTCAATTTACCTTTAACTCTATGTTATTATTAACAATTAATGATATTAACACTTAATTGGATGGTTTAAAAGAGGAGAAAACACGAAAAAAATGACAATTAAATTTTTAAACATAGTTTATTTCAGATGTCTGCAGGATTCTTTGGAGACTCATGAGAACGGTATGGCAGAAGAAAACCATTCCTAAAGCATGGCGTCGGGCAGGTGGGATCCTTATTCCGAAGGAGAAAGACGCCGCAAACATCAGTCAGTTCCGCCCAATTGCCTTGCTAAACGTGGAGGGTAAGATCTTCTTCAGTGTTATTGCACAAAGGATGGCCGAGTACCTGCACAGAAATAACTATATAGATACATCTGTTCAGAAGGCAGGAGTACCAGGCTTCTCTGGGTGCCTAGAACATGCCAGTATGATCTGGCACCAGATCCAAATGGCAAAGCGGGAGAAAAGGGACCTACACGCAGTCTTCTTGGATCTCGCAAATGCCTTTGGCTCTGTGCCCCATGAGCTCCTCTGGACTGCCTTCAAATTCTTTAACATCCCGGACACCATCACAACCTTGGTGAAAGTCTACTTTCATGACCTGCAGTTCTGCTTTTCAACACCAGAATTTACCACCTCATGGCAGCACCTGGAAATAGGCATCATGGCCGGATGTACTGTATCTCCCTTGGCATTTACCATGGCCATGGAGATCATCATTCGAGCCTCAAAATGGGTCGTAGGTGGACAAAAACTGGGCTCTTGCAGGCGCCTCCCTCCCATCAGAGCCTACATGGATGACATCACCACTCTGACTACCACCATCCCTTGCACCAGGAGATTACTCAGAAAACTGGAGGAGAACATCAGTTGGGCTCAGATGAAGATTAACCCATCCAAGTCACGCAGCATCTCAGTGGTGAAGGGAGTGCTCGCTGATTTGCAGTTCTTCATTGGAGATGAGCCAATCCCCACTATATCCGAGCAGCCAGTCAAAAGTCTAGGAAGGCGATATGATGCAAGTCTACGAGATAAAGACCAGGTGAAGCAGTTGTGCAATGACATCAAAAGAGGCCTACTGGTGATTGACAATACCCAACTGCCTGGGAAGCTCAAGTCCTGGTGCCTTCAGTTCGGCTTACTACCCCGGGTGATGTGGCCCCTGGCAGTCTATGAGGTGCCCATCTCAACGGTGGAGAAGCTGGAGAGAAGAGTCACCGGCTACATAAAAAAGTGGCTTGGAGTTCCACGCTGTCTCACCACCATAGGCCTTTACGGTGACAGTATCCTCAAGTTGCCCCTTACCAGTCTTACAGAGGAGTTCAAGTGTGCCAAAACACGACTGCAGTTGATCTTGAATGAATCCAAAGATCCAGCGGTTAGGGAAAATGCACCCACATTGGTTTAAGGTAGCAAGTGGACACCAGCAAGAGCAGTTGAAGAGGCAACAGCAGCTCTCAGACATGCTGACATTGTGGGGAATGTTCAGCAAGGTAGAGGAGGCCTTGGTCTTACCGGTATGTCTAGTCGCCCTGCCTGGAGAAGTGCCAATGTGCCAACACGGAGGAAGATGGTGGTGGAGGAAGTACGGCGTCAAGAGGAGGCCCTGAGATGGGCCAAGGCAGTCACCCTTGGCAAACAGGGTCGGTGGACTCGGTGGGAAGGCGTTGAAAGAAAGAAGTTGAGCTGGAGGGATGTATGGGCCATGGATGCAAGGAGCTTAAGCTTTGCCATCAGAGCTACCTACGATGTCCTTCCGACCCCAACCAATCTCCAGCAGTAGTTTGGCGAAGATCCATCATGCGCCCTTTGTACTAAGCCAGCCTCCCTCCGACACATACTCACAGGTTGCAAAACCAGCCTCACTCAGGGGCGATATACTTGGCGCCACAACCAAGTTTTGAAGAGTCTTGCTTCCACACTGGAGGTAAAACGATCCAACATCAATGCACTACCACCACCATCTAAAACCTCATGGAGAACTACCTTTGTCCGTGAAGGGGTCACAGTTGCCGGGCGCAACGTTAACCCGTCAGAGAGAAGTCAGCTGTGTCCAGCACGCGACTGGAAGATGCTGGCAGATGTTGGCAAACAGCTGATTTTCCCCAGCGAGATTGCCACTACCACTTTGAGGCCTGACTTAGTGCTCTGGTCCACTTCCCACAAAAAGGCCTTCATTGTTGAGCTCACTGTACCCTGGGAGGAATCCATGGAGGAGGCATATGAGAGGAAATATTTGCGGTATTCCGAGCTGGCCGCGGAAGCTCAAAATCGCGGCTGGAATACTGAAGTCCGCCCTGTGGAGGTTGGGTGCAGAGGCTTTGTGGGAACCTCTACCGCAAAACTGCTGAGGGACTTGGGAGTCAGGGGTCAGTGCCTGCGTACAGCCATCAAAGCCGCATCTGAAGCAGCCGAAAAGAGCAGCCGGTGGCTCTGGCTGAAGAGGAATGACCCCAATTGGGCCCCCAACTAGTGCAGCAGGAGGTATGCGGTCAGACAAAGCTGACTCAGGGAACCGGACGCCCCTACCATGCATAGTTCCCTGATAGGTCTGCCAACAAGGTGACTTTTATGGCTAATTGGGCTTGGGTCGCAAGCTAAGGTCTGATCATCCTGTAGCTGGCCGCCTCTGGAGAGGGTGTATAGTGTTAAAGGCCGAAACATCCAATGACCCAGAGGAACACTACTGATGATGCGCACCCGTAAATTTTATCCGTCAGGTCTTCCATTCACGTTCACTGTTCATTTTAATGTGTTAAGTCATTTTATGCATTTGTGTTTCGCACAAGAGGTAGAACATCTCACTCTGTGTTTTCTGGAATCGGTATCTTCAATTTCGACTCTTTAAAATTCAAAATTCAACCGAAAAAAAGAAGAGAAAAACTAGCTAATTCGAATCTTTTTGAAAAAAAAAAAAATAAATAAATTTATGGAACATCATTAGTACATTTTCCTGATTAAGATTAATTTTATAATTTTGATGACATGTTTTAAATAGGTTAAAATCCAATCTGCACTTTGTTAGAATATATAAAAAATTGGACCAAGCTATATTTCTAACAAAGACAAATCATTATTTCTTCTAGATTTTCCAGAACAAAAATGTTAAAAGAAATTCAAAAGAATTTGAAAAAAGATTTAAATTTGATTCCACAGATTTTCTAGATTTGCCAGAATATTTTTTGGGAATTTTAATCATAAAAAGTTTGAAGAAATATTTCACAAATATTCTTCGTCGAAAAAACAGAAGCTAAAATGAAGAATTAAATTGAAATGTATTTATTATTCTTTACAATAAAAAAAATAAATTTACTTGAACATTGATTTAAATTGTCAGGAAAGAAGAGGAAGGAATTTAAAAGGTCAAAAGGTATATGTGTTTAAAAATCCTAAAATCATTTTTAAGGTTGTATTTTTTCTCTAAAATTGTCTTTCTGAAAGTTATAAGAAGCAAAGTTAAAAAATTAATGAATTTATTTAAACAAGTGAAGACCAAGTCTTTAAAATATTTTCTTGGATTTTCAAATTCTATTTGAGTTTTGTCTCTTTTAGAATTAAAAATGTCGGGCAAAGCGAAACCAGCTTGCTAGTAAATAAATAAAATTTAAAAAATCGAGGCAGCTCACTGGTAAGTGCTGCTATTTGAGCTATTTTTAGAACAGGCCAGCGGGCTACTCATCTGGTCCTTACGGGCTACCTGGTGCCCGCGGGCACCACGTTGGTGACCCCTGCACTAGTGCATCAAATTACAGCCTTATACATTCATTTTTGTCCTTAAAATTCTACCGACCATACACTACAATAAAAAAAAAAAACTTTTCACATATGTGAAAATGTTTTTTTTTTTTTTTTAAATAGCAAATGTGTTCAAAAAAACAAAAAACAAAACACATGTACTTAAGTATTTACAGCATTTGCTTATTACTTTGTTGATGCACCTTTGGCAGCTATTACAGCTTCAAGTCTGTATTTAAATTGATGCTACAAGCATGGCACACCTATCTTTGGGCAGTTCCGCCCATTCCTCTTTGCAGAACCTCTCAAGCTCCATCAGATTGGATGAGAAGTGTTGGTTTTCATTCAGAATGTTTCTTAAAATTGCTACATTCATCTTTCCCTCTATCCTGACTAGTCTCCAAGTTTCTGCCACTAAAATACATCCCCCACAGCCTGATGCTGCCATCACCATGCTTCACTGTAGGGATGGTATTGGCCTGGTGATGAGTGGTGCCTGGTTTCTTCCAAACATGATGCCTGGCATTCACACCAAAGAGTTCAAGCTGTGTCTCATCAGACCAGACAATTCTCATGGTCTGAGAGTCTTTCAGGTGCTTTTTGGCAAACTTTTTCACTAAGAAATGGCTACCTTTCTGGCCACTGTACCAGGGATGGTTGTCCTTCTGGAAGATGTTCCTCCCTCCACAGAGGAATGCTGTAGCTCTGTCAGAGAGACCATCAGGTTCTTGGTCACCTTCCTAAGACTAAGATAAATGCAGTAATGTACAGAGACATTCTGGATGAAAACCACAGCTTCCCATCCAGCCTGATGGAGCTTGAGAGGTGCTGCAAAGAGGAATTGCCAAAACTGCCCTAAGATAGGCGTGCCAAGCTTGTGGCATCATATTCAGAAAGACTTGAGGCTGTAAATGCTGGCAAAGGTGCATCAACAAAGTATTAAGCAAAGGCTATACTGTATATACTTATGTACATGTGAGTTTTATTTTTATTTTTAATTTTAGAATAAATCTGCAAAATAAAAATAAAAAACACATTGTCATTATGGGGTATGGTGTGTAGAATTTTGAGGACAACAATTAATTTATTCCATTTTGGAACATAGCTGTAACATAATACATGTGGAAAAAATGAAGGTTTGTGAACACTATCCGGATTCACTGTATATTTTTCAATGAGATATCCTCCTGAGAAATGACGGAAAAAGTAATTTTCTTTGTTTTTGTGATTTATTTTTTAACTGACAGTTTAGACTTGTATATACAATTATTTATATTTTACATTTTACGACTGCGCTTTTACACTCTTCGTTCTTATGAAGAGGAACATCCTGCCACTGATGCACCACATGTGTTTCGCCCGATCAGTTTTGGTTTTTGGCATGTGCCTGGCCCTGATTTTTCTCAATGATGCAAATGGTACTTTTTAAATGGTGGCTCATACACTTCCCGACTCTCCTCGCCATCATCTTTGCTCTTGCCAGTGTGTGCAGGTTCTAAGTTGTTCAGCAGGTTTTGCCAGATGCTGTTTGAAGTCTGGATGCTGGTAGGCTAAACATAGTGCCGTCAGACTTTCACTACACAGGCATTTGTGATGGAAACATTTTTAAAAAGGGTTAATCACACACAAGGTCATTTTCCTGATTCTGCTCGAACATCTAGTGCAGGCATCTTCCTCTGTCTTTCACATGGGCAGTAAAAGCCCTCGCCGCCCTCCTATTTCTTTTCAATTGTTTGTCATCAGGCAAACGACATAATTTTTGTTAAGGGTCGAGTTGCTTGGTCGGTAATTCATCTAGGAGGTTAGTTGATTTGAAGTAATGTTCAAATTGGTAATCGGCTGATTATGAGGCTGATTATCGGCGCTGAAATTTTTTATCTGTATTGGACGATATATACAGTTGTGGTCAAAAGTTTACATACACTTGTAAAGAACATAATGTCATGGCTGTCTTGAGTTTCCAATAATTAAATAACTCTTATTTCTTGTGATAGAGTGATTGGAGCACATACGTGTTTGTCACAAAAATACATTCATGAAGTTTGTTTCTTTTATGAAGTTATTATGGGTCTACTGAAAATGACCAAATCTGCTGAGTCAAAAGTATACATACAGCAATGTTAATATTTGGTTACATGTCCCTTGGCAAGTTTCACTGCAATAAGGCGCTTTTAGTAGCCATCAACAAGCTACTGGCAAGCTTCTGGTTGAATTTTTGACCACTCCTCTTGACAAAATTGGTGAAGTTCAGCTAAATGTATTGGTTTTCTGACATGGACTTGTTTCTTCAGCATTGTCCACTGTTTAAGTCAGGACTTTGGGAAGGCCATTCTAAAACCTTAATTCTAGCCTGATTTAGCCATTCCTTTACCACTTTTGACGTCTGTTTGGGGTCATTGTCCTGTTGGAACACCCAACTGCGCCCAAGGCCCAACCTCCAGGCTGATGATTTTAGGTTGTCCTGAAGAATTTGGAGGTAAACTATTTTTTTTCATTGTCCCATTTACTCTCTGTAAAGCACCAGTTCCATTGGCAGCAAAACAGGACCATAGCATAATCCTACCACCAACATGCTTGACGGTAGGGATGGTGTTCCTGGGATTAAAGGCCTCACCTTTTCTCCTCCAAACATATAGCTGGGTATTGTGGCCAAACAGCTCAATTTTTGTTTCATCTGACATCACATGGACAAAGATAAGACCTTCTGAAAGAAAGTTCTGTGGTCAGATGAAACAAAAATTGAGCTGAGAGTAAGTTCGTAGTAATAACCAGTGTTCCTTTCTGCTAACTTCCCGGTCGCTACTGGTCCGACGTTTCCTAAAAATAATGTGAAAAAACAACCGAAAGCCTTGTCCAGTTGTTTACCGACATATACTATCCATGTTTAAAAAACTTTTACTGCAAATAAATATTGGCTCCAAATATCGGTTATTGGCCTCTTTGACATCTTCGGGTTGGCGAGGAGATCTTGCCCCAAGTGGAGGAGTTCAAGAACCTCAGAGTCTTGTTCACGAGTGAGGGAAGAGTGGATCGTGAGGTCGACAGGCGAATCGGTGCGGACGCTGGTGAAGAAGGAGCTGAGCCGTAAGGCAAAGCTCTCAATTTACCGGTCGATCTACAAACGTACGTTCCCATCTTCACCTATGGTCATGAGCTTTGGGTTATGACCGAAAGGACAAGATCACAGGTACAAGCGGCCAAAATTGATTGATTGATTGATTGAAACTTTTATTAGTAGATTGCACAGTTCAGTACATATTCCGTACAATTGACCACTAAATGGTAACACCCGAATAAGTTTTTCAACTTGTTTAAGTCGGGGTCCACGTAAATCAATTCATGGTACAAATCATCATAATACAGTCATCACACAAGTTAATCATCATAGTATATACATTGAATTATTTATATTATTTACAATCCGGGGGGTGGGATGAGGAGGGTTTGGTTGATAACAGCACTTCATCATCAACAATTGCATCATCAGAGAAATGGGCATTGAAACAGTGTAGGTCTGACTTGGTAGGAAATGAGCTTCCTCCGCCGGGTGGCGGGGCTCTCCCTTAGAGATAGGGTGAGAAGCTCTGTCATCCGGGAGGAGCTCAAAGTAAAGCCGCTGCTACTCCACATCGAGAGGAGCCAGATGAGGTGGTTCGGTCATCTGGTCAGGATGCCACTCGAACGCCTCCCTAGGGAGGTGTTTTGGGCACATCCGACCGGTAGGAGACCACGGGGAAGTCCCGGGACACGTTGGGAAGACTATGTGTCCCGGCTGGCCTGTGAACGCCTCGGGATCCCCCGGGAGGAGCTGGACGAAGTGGCTGGGTAGAGGGAAGTCTGGGTTTCCCTGCTTAGGCTGCTGCCCCGCGAACCGACCTCGGATAAGCTGAAGAAGATGGATGGCTGGATGGATGGGCCTCTTTGATGAGTAACAATCGGCATCGGCCCTGAAAAAAATAATATCGGTCAATCTCTAGTTCAAATACAGATGGTCTTTATAAAATATAGTTTCCACTATGTGCATGACTGCTGGTACCCCAATTCCCAACTTTTGATTGGCAAATGTATCATTTCCTTGATACACTTTAAAGACCAGCATCAGACCACTTGGAAAATCAAGGACCACAACAAGCCTGAAAGGTATAGCTTGCACCTTCAGTGAGTTCTTCAACTTGAAGAACCTGTTTCTTGTAATTTTCTGTCTTATTATTGATGCTTTGGTTTTACTGATTCTGGGAAATCGACGGCAGGCCATGTGGGTTGACATGCCAAAAAAGAGCCTCATTTCTTTAGCGGTGTATTGATGAGACAGTGAGACACTCTTCATCTGCCGTGCTCTCTGATCTGTGAATGCTGCCAAGTCTTCATAGGTTTTGTTGTCAAATTACTGTGAAAAGTGTTTCTTAGGACTCCAGTTTCTAGGAATGACGGGGTCGTCTTTAAAATCCAAAGACCTGGCTTTGTGTTGGTCAGTTCATCTAAGCCTCATACCTTTTTTTTCCAGGATTTTTCATTGTTCTTCACCTGCATCAATAAACCATTCATGTATTACATCAATTACTTTACATAGAAAATACAATTTGTTTATTACCCCACAAAGGAATATGTTTTGTAGCCGAAATGTGACCGTAAACTATGAACAAGCATGCTTGGTTAGTTAACTACCGGTATATCTTATTTTATCCTGATGCCCAATAAAGTTAGTTGACACTCAAGATATAGATCAAAAACAAATGTCTACTACAGATTAATGTTGTCCCGGTACCAATATTTTAGTACCGGTACCGGTACCAAAATGTATTTCGATAATTTTCGTTACTTTTCCAAATAAGGGGGACTCAAAAAATGGCATTATTGGCTTTATTTTAACAAAAAAATCTTACAGTACATTAAACATTAGTTTTTTTTAATTGCAATCGAAGAACAATGTTGTCCTTAAATCAGTGGTTCTTAACCTGGGTTCGATCGAACTCTAGGGGTTCGGCGGAGGTCAAAACACACCCGACTCATCGTGTAAATAAAAACGTATCCCTATCGGCGTATTACGGATACGGCAACAGCAGAAGTCAGACTGATTTGCAGGTGTGTAATTTGTTGTGAGTTTATGCACTGTGTTGGTTTTGTTCTTTAAACAAGGTGATGTTCATGCACGGTTCATTTTGTGCACCAGTAAAAAAACATGGTAACACTTTAGTATGGGGAACATATTCACCATTAATTAGTTGCTTATTAACATGCAAATTAGTAACATATTGGCTCTTAACTAGTCATTATTAAGTACTTTTGCGTAACTCGGCATGGCCTTATTATAACCCTAACCCTGGCTCTAACCCTCTAACCCTAACCCTAACCAAATAACTCTAAATTAAGTCTTCATTACTTAGAATATGTTCCCCTAGTGTGCAAAAAACTCTAAATTAAGTCTTTGTTACTTAGAATATGTTCCCCATACTAAAGTGTTACCAAAAACATATAACTTTGTCTTGAATTTGAATTTTTTTTTTTTTTTTTTCCCCTAAAGAAGGGTTCGATGAATGCGCATATGAAACTGGTGGGGTTCGGTACCTCCAACAAGGTAACGAACCACTGCCTTAAATAAAATAGTGAACATACTAGACAACCTGTCTTTTAGTAGTAAGTAAGCAAACAAAGGCAAACAAAAATGTGTCTGCTGACGTATGCAGTAACATACCATGTCATTTCTCATTCTATTTTGTCAAAATTATGAGGGACAATTATTAATCTACTTGTTCATTGACTGTTAATATCTGGCTACTTTCTCTTTTAACATGTTCTATCTACACTTATGTTAAAATGTAATAATCCCTTATTCTTCTGTTGTTTGGATACTTTACATTAGTTTTGGATGATACCACAAATGTATGTATCGATCCGATATCAAGTAGTTACAGGATCACACATTGGTCATATGTCCAGGGACATATTTCCTGAGTTTATAAACATAATATGAATTTTAAAAAAAAAAGGAAAAAATATTTTTGACGATAAAAAATATCGATGTAATCATAGTAGTATCAACTATATACGCTATTGTACTTGGTATCGTTACAGTGGATGTCAAGTGTAGATCAACCCAAGGTATTTGTTTACATTCAGGGTGCTAACTTGCTGTTAGCGGTTAGCTATCGTATCCTCCTACGTTGATATCCTCTAGTTTATATATTTTTTATACATGCTAGACATATCCTATAAATACAAAAAAAATGCAATAGTACCCCAACTTACAAGCTTTTTTGGTTCTGTGATAGAGCTCTTAACTGAAAACATTTGTATCTCAAATCATTGAAATGCATTTAATTTGTGCTTACCCCCTCCCCCCCAAAAAACAGCACAATTTAAACGGGAAACATGCCTTTTAAAAAGAAAAACACACTTTTAGATAAATATTGTATAAAAACAATACAATATTATATCGCCTACTACTAACAACTACAGTAGTTTTTTTAATTAATGTAATAATAATGTATAGCATTTAACTTGGATAGTGGATTTCTATTGTACAGTATCTCCTTCCAGCTGCTTCTCCGTCAAACACACCATCAGAAGCTTTTCTATATTTTCATGAACATTTTTTTAACATTCTTGGCAGGCATTAGGATCATTCTGCTTCAGTACGGTGCAGACCAGCAGTGTTATGCTCCAATTGCTTTGCCAAGTTGACAACGTGCTTTTGACGATTTCTTTCTTTAATTCAATAAATATAATTTGCTTTTTTTCTCAGAACTGTCCTTCACACTCACTTTCTGCCTTCCAATGGTTGGAAAAACAAAGTGATATTGATTTCCCGCTATAAGCTAATGCAAGCACCCCATAGGTAAGACCCAATGTTTTGGGCGGATCTTACGGGTTTCAATGTGGTATTCGCCACGCCAACTAATGGCGGGTAATGCTTGTAACTCAAATTTTTGCTTGCAACTTAAAGCATATCAGTTAGCCGAAAGCTCTTATCTGAAAACACTCTTAGGTTGGGGCACTCTTAATTTGAGGTACCATCCATCCATCCATTTTCTACTGCTTGTCCACTGTATAATATAGCTGTACTATAACCGCCCGAATGCAGCTGAGATATGCTCCAGCACCCCTGCGCGACCCCGAAAGGGACAACCGGTACAAAATGGATAGATGGATGGATAATCAACCAGTTAGTTTTCTACCTTACATAACTTCACTGAATGCTTTCACTAATACTATCTAAATAAGTTAATATAGAATAGAATAGAATAGAATAGAATAGAATAGAACGTACTTTAGTGATCCCTGGGGGAAATTCAGCACCACAGTTCGCTCACAATAAACAAACACTTTGGTATTTTTTTTACATGTGAATAATATAAATACAGTCTATTATACAGCATTATTCACATGTGAATAATATAAATACAGTCTATTTTACAACATTATTCACATGTATATATTCATATATTACATATATATATATAAATATCATATATTTTTTACAATATATGATGGAAACTACAAGAAGAACATGGAAGACAAAAGGACATTTCGAAGACTATGCACAGAGAAGAGGATGACTGCCTTCAAAATTGAACTACAAAAGCAAGATTGGGACAATGTGTATAATGAAAAAGAGGTTGATGAAGCATATGAACATTTCTTAAACAAGTTCATAATACTTTATGACAAACATTGTCCATGGATACAACTCAGTAACAAGCAGAGAAAGAATAATCAACCATGGATGACAAAAGGATTAAAATATGCTTGTAAGAAGAAGAATACACTATATAGAAAATTTATAGCACAAAGAACTATAGAGGCAGAAATTAAGTACAAAAAGTATAAAAACAAGTTAACAGACATACTACGATCATGTAGAAAATAATATTACAGTGAATTATTGGACAGGAACAAAAATAATATGAGAGCAACATGGGGCATCCTCAATAGCATTATTAAAAATGGAACTAAGAGGGACTACCCTCGATACTTCTTAGATGAAAATAAAAAAAATGACAACATAAAGGAAGTAGTTGAAAGCTTCAATAATTATTTTGTAAATATTGGACCAAAATTGGAAGAAAGGATTCCAGACCCAGTTCCAATTGAGGACTATAATGATACCATAGAGCGAAATCCCAACTCCATGTTCCTCAGTAATGTGACACAGGAGGAAATAGTTACAATCGTGGAAAAATGTAAATCTAAGACTTCAACTGATTGTAACGGAATTGATATGGAAACGATAAAAAAGGTTATTGAAGAGATCTCAGGACCATTAATGTATATTGGTAACCTATCATTTCAAACAGGTACATTTCCAAACAAAATGAAAATAGCTAAAGTTGCACCAATTTATAAGACTGGAGACAAACATCAATTTACAAATTATAGACCTGTTTCTCTACTTCCACAATTTTCTAAAATCATTGAAAAACTGTTCAATAACAGATTAGAAAGTTTCATAAATAAAAATAGAATACTCGAAGAGAACCAATATGGATACAGAGCTAATGTTTCAACTTCAATGGCTTTAATTGAAATTACAGAAGAAATTACCAATGCAATAGATAGTAAAAAATGTGCGGCAGCGGTTTTTATGGATCTAACTAAAGCATTTGACACAATTAATCACAATATTTTAATCAAAAAACTAGAACGATATGGCATCAGAGGGTTAGTCTTAAACTGGATAACAAGTTATCTAACGAACAGGAAACAATACGTGAAGCTAGGCGAACACACGTCTACAACGCTAAATATATCCTGTGGTGTACCTCAGGGATCAATACTAGGACCTAAATTATTCAATCTCTATATAAATGACATTTGTAAAATTAGTATTATTTGCGGATGATACAACAGCGTTTTGTTCAGGAGAGAACACACAGGAGATAATACAAATAATAACAGAAGAAATTAACAAATTCAAAAGATGGTTTGACAAAAACAGACTATCGTTGAATCTTAGTAAAACTAAAATAATGCTATTTGGTAACAGTAGAAGAGAAAGTCAAACACAAATACAAATAGACGGAATAGAAATTGAAAGAGTAAACGAAACCAAATTTCTAGGTATAATGATTGATGATAAATTGAACTGGAAATCTCACGTAAAAAATATACAACATAAAGTTGCAAGAAACACGTCAATAATGAATAAAGCAAAACATGTTCTAGACCAAAAATCCCTTCATATTCTCTACTGTTCACTAGTGTTACCATATCTGAGCTACTGTGTAGAAATATGGGGAAATAATTACAAAAGTACACTTCATTCATTAACGGTGTTACAAAAAAGATCAGTTAGAATAATACATAATGTTGGATATAGAGAACATACAAACCCTTTATTTATTGAATCAAAAATACTGAAATTCCACGACATAGTGAATTTGCAAACAGCTAAAATTATGCACAAAGCAAACTATAACCTGCTACCCAAGAATATACAACAATTCTTCTCAAAAAAAGAGGAGAAATATAATCTTAGAGAAAAACGTAATTTAAAACATTTGTTTGCATGTACAACACTTAAGACCTTCAGTATATCAGTATGTGGAATTAAATTATGGAATGGATTAAGCAAAGCAATCAAACAATGTACTAATATGATACACTTCAAGAAACTCTTCAAACTTAAAGTGTTTACAAAGTACAAAGAAGAAGAACCATGACAAACATTCTCAATTTATTTCATCCATCCATTCATTCATTCTTAAAGTAATCTTACTTATCTCATCATATGAAATATGACTTACTTCACCAATTATTATTATTAAATTCTTACTATTATTTATTTATTTATTTTTATTGTGATTACTTATGGAGTTTATTGTGAAAAAATTGTGACCAGGAAGTGAACAAAAAGTTTTGCAACTGTTATGTAAAGAAAAGGGGTAGGATTAAATAAGCTCTGCTTCTTCCTACTCCTTTTCGAACATGTTGAAAAGAAACTGGAAATTGTAATGTATCATGTTGTATGCTTGCATGTTCGAAATAAACTCAAACTCAAACTCAAACTCAAACATGTGAATAATATACATACCGTCTATTATACAGCATTATTCACATGTGAATAATATAAATACATTCTATTATACAGCATTATTCACATGTGAGTACCCTGCCTTCCGCCCGATTGTAGCTGAGATAGGCTCCAGCGCCCCCCGCGACCCCAAAGGGAATAAGCGGTAGAAAATGGATGCATGGATAGATTCACATGTGAATAATATAAATACAGTCTATTATACAGCATTATTCACATGTGAATAATATAAATACAGTCTATTATACAGCATTATTCACATGTGAATAATATAAATACAGTCTATTATACAGCATTATTCACATGCGAATAATATAAATACAGTCTATTATACAGCATTATTCACATGTGAATAATATAAATACAGTCTATTATACAGCATTATTCACATGTGAATAATATGAATACAGTCTATTATACAACATTATTCACATGTGAATAATATACATACAGTCTATTATACAGCATTATTCACATGTGAATAATATAAATACATTCTATTATACAGCATTATTCACATGTGAGTACCCTGCCTTCCGCCCGATTGTAGCTGAGATAGGCTCCAGCGCCCCCCGCGACCCCAAAGGGAATAAGCGGTAGAAAATGGATGCATGGATAGATTCACATGTGAATAATATAAATACAGTCTATTATACAGCATTATTCACATGTGAATAATATAAATACAGTCTATTATACAGCATTATTCACATGCGAATAATATAAATACAGTCTATTATACAGCATTATTCACATGTGAATAATATAAATACAGTCTATTATACAGCATTATTCACATGTGAATAATATGAATACAGTCTATTATACAACATTATTCACATGTGAATAATATACATACAGTCTATTATACAGCATTATTCACATGTGAATAATATAAATACATTCTATTATACAGCATTATTCACATGTGAGTACCCTGCCTTCCGCCCGATTGTAGCTGAGATAGGCTCCAGCGCCCCCCGCGACCCCAAAGGGAATAAGCAGTAGAAAATGGATGGATGGATGGATTCACATGTGAATAATATAAATACAGTCTATTATACAGCATTATTCACATGTGAATACTATAAATACAGTCTATTATACAGCATTATTCACATGTGAATAATATAAATACAGTCTATTATACAGCATTATTCACATGTGAATAATATAAATACAGTGTATTATACAGCATTATTCACATGTGAATAATATAAATACAGTCTATTATACAACATTATTCACATGTGAATAATATACATACAGTCTATTATACAGCATTATTCACATGTGAATAATATAAATACATTCTATTATACAGCATTATTCACATGTGAGTACCCTGCCTTCCGCCCGATTGTAGCTGAGATAGGCTCCAGCGCCCCCCGCGACCCCAAAGGGAATAAGCAGTAGAAAATGGATGGATGGATGGATTCACATGTGAATAATATAAATACAGTCTATTATAGAGCATTATTCACATGTGAATAATATACATACAGTGATAATATGAAGTGAAATACATGTGAATAATAATGCTGTATAATAAACTGTATTTATATTATTCACATGTGAATAATATAAATACAGTCTATTATACAACATTATTCACATGTGAATAATATACATACAGTGATAATATGAAGTGAAATACATGTGAATAATACAAATACAGTGATAATATGAAGTGAAATACATCTAATTTAATTTTGGGCAATCAAAATAACTGCTGCTCATATCTAACAAGGAAAGAGAAAACAAATAAATCTTTGGCACGGACTACAAAGGACATTTTTGAAATAGGAGCGGGTGCATTCAAGCCCTAACGAAAACATGGGAAAATAATTTCCTATCAACTTCAACGTTGTCTGATTGCGCGTGTATATGATTTTGACGAGGTTAGAGCAACATTAATCAACTTTAAACGTATAAATATATATATGTGACACCAAATACAGGCAGAAAACGTGTAAATTACAGTGTTTAAAAACGTGCATCTCTACATTACCATAACCCGAACGCAGCAAAGCACCAGCCCCACTGATGCTCCAGCCAATAGTGACTGCAGCTAAAAGCTAAAGCTGTTAGCCTCATGCTAAGAGCTGTGACTGGCTCTTGTTTTTACGCCTCTCTTGTCCCCTTACCGTCCGGCGTGTGTGTGCCCCCTAAACATGGCGGCCTTGAGAGTCTTGTGTCGAGCCGATACTTTAAAACACCTGTCTGGTCCTTGCAGAACCGTGTTCAACTTTGACAAGCGTCCATTGACCAAGGTCGGTATGTGCATGCATTGTACATACTATTGTTTTAGACCAGATCCTGCACATTTCCCCCTATATATCATTGTCATTGCATTGTAAGTTCTCTCTGTAAATATTGGCTAACGTCATCATGTTGTTTGTCACACTTTGCAATGTTATACAGTTACATTTGGCTAATAATTATGGCTCTGTTACAGTTGTGTTGTGCTTTATGGAGAAAAGTTATGCCATTGGAGGTCACAAGTGCTTGCTTGCATAACTCACCTCCACTACCATTTACAGATTAACTCCATCCATCCATCTTCTACCGCTTGTCCCTTTCGGTGTGCTCTAAAGTTAAGTTAACTTTAATGTTAAGTTCTAATGATTGTCACACACACACTAGGTGTGGTGAAATTTGTCCTCTGCATTTGACCCATCCCCTTGATCACCCCCTGGGAGTGGAGGGGAGCAGTGGGCAGCAGCGGTGCCACGCCCGGGAATCATTTTTGGTGATTTAACCCCCAATTCCAACCCTTGATGCTGAGTTCCAAGCAGGGGTGTAATGGGTCCCATTTTTATAGTTTTTGGTATGTGAGTTTGAACTCACAACCTACCAGGCGGCCACTCTAACCACTAGGCCACTGAGTAGGTAAAGCAGTGTTTTCCAACCTTTTCTGGGCCAAGGCACATTTTTTTCATTGAAAAAATCACGAGGCACATAAACCAGCAGAAATCATTGAAAAATAAAACTCAGCAGCCGATGTTGACAGTAAAAAGTTGTTCCGGCAAGTGTTGGATATTAATTCAAACCATAACCAACCATGCATCACTATAGCTCTTGTCTCAAAGTAGACCTGTCACATCACGCCGTGACTTATTTTGAGTTTTTTGGTGTTTTCCTGTGTGTAGTGCAGTGGGTCTTAACCTTGTTGGAGGTACCAAACCCCACCAGTTTTATATGCACATTCACCGAACCCTTCTTTAGTGAAAAATAAAATGTTTTTTTTTTTTTCTTCAAATTCAGGACAAAGTTATATATTTTTTTTACTAGTGCACAACATGAACCGTGCATGAACATCACCTTGTTCAAAGAACATAACCAACACAGTGCATGAACTCATAACAAATTACACACTTGCAAATGAGATGGAAAATTAGAGGGAACTTCCTTTTTATTGTCATTCAAATTTTAACTTTACAGTACAGATACGCCGATAGGGAGAAGTTTTTACTTACACGATTGATTGATTGATTGAAACTTTTATTAGTAGACTGCACAGTACAGTACATATTCCGTACAATTGACCACTAAATGGTAACACCCGAATACGTTTTTCAACTTGTTTAATTAAGTCAGGGTCCACGTTAATGAATTCATGAGTCTGGTGTGTCTTGACTGCTGCGGCGGAGTCTCTGCCGAACCCCTGAGGCCGACTCACCGAACCCCTAGGGTTCGATCGAACCCAGGTTAAGAACCACTGGTGTAGTGTTTTGCGCTCCTATTTGGTGACTTTTCCTCTTTTGTTGGTATTTTCCTGTATCAGTTTCATGTGTTCCTTGAACGCTATTCCCCCGCACCTACTTTGTTTTCGCAGTCAAGACTATTTAAGTTGTGCGGACGCTATCCTTCTTTGTGGGGACATGGTTGATTGTCATGTCATGTACGGATGTACTTTGTGGACGCCGTCTGCTCCACACGCTTTAAGTCTTTGCTGTCGTCCAGCATTCTGTGTTTGTTTACTCTGCAGCCAGTTCAGTTTTAGTTTCGTTTTGAATAGCCATCCCTAAGCTTCAATGCCTTTTCTTAGCAGCACTCGCCTTTTATTTATTTTTGGTTTAAGCGTTAGATACCCTTTTACCTACACGCTGCCTACCGCATATTGTGATCACGACAAACCATGTTCCTGACATCTTCAAAGCAATTAGCTACCTGCTGTCACCTACTGATATGGAAGAGTATTACACGGGTACTCTGCCGAGCTCTAGACAGCACAAACACTCAACAACGGCACATTTGCGGATTATAATTACTGGTTTGCAAAAAATATTTGTAACCCATCCATCCATTTTCTACTGCTTATCCCCCTTCGGGTTTGCGGGGGGCGCTGGAGCCTATCTCAGCTACAATAGGGCGGAAGGCGGGGTACACCCTGGACAAGTCGCCACCTCATCGCAGGGCTATTTTTAACCCAATTAGGTGAAATTACATAATCTCCCACGGCACACCGGACTGTATTTCACGGCACACTAGTGTGTGTGCCGTGGCACAGTGTTTGAAAAACACTGCCTAATGAATGTTTTCCATTATGTTTGCCTGTTTTGCTTTTACATGCTATGCATATCAACTAGGTCATCTCATTGAAGCAACTTTGGGGCCATGCAGTGCAAACATAGTCAATAATGGGTCAATGGTATTTGCTTTAAAATGGGGACAGGACACCAATCGGTGTTGCAAAATGTGAATAACTGTATTTTGCAATAGTGTAGCACTGCATTGCATTGTGTCCTATAGTCTGCCTTTCAAGGTAGCCAAATATTAGAACTTAGACAAACTTTATTGATCCACAAGGGAAATTGCTCCACACAGTAGCTCAGTTTCAAAGGGTGGAAAGGGTAAGGGTGGAAAGCATAATGCAGTTATTTAATAGACTAAAAATGTACCATAGTAGCAATAAAAAATTTAACATATGTAATATTTACCTATTATATATACACAGTATATAATATATACTGATATATTATATTATTATATTATATTATGTTTTTATATAATGTATACAATATATAACAAATCCCAATTACCATGTACAATATTACAGTACCATGGTTCTCGCCTGGAAAAGGGTGGAGTGCCATCTCCAGGTTGGGGAGGAGATCTTGCCCCAAGTGGAGGAGTTCAAGTACCCCGGAGTCTTGTTCACGAGTGAGGGAAGAGTGGATCGTGAGATCGACAGGTGAATCGGTGCGACGTCTTCAGTAATGCGGACGCTGTATTGATCCGTTGTGGTGAAGAAGGAGCTGAGCCGGAAGGCAAAGCTCTCAAATTACCGGGCAATCTACCTTCCTATCATCACCTATGGTCATGAGCTTTGGGTTATGACCGAAAGGACAAGATCACGGGTACAAGCGGCACAAATGCCTCCAACTGCGTGCCAATAGATTGGCCGGCTTTCTGGATCAGTTTGTCAATCCGTTTTAAGTCCCTTTTGCTGGGGCTGCTCCCCCAACAAACCACTGCAAAGTACAGGGCACTGGCTACAACAGACTGAAAAAAGATTTCCAACAGCTTGCTGCACACATTAAAGGACCTAAACTTCCCCAGGAAAAAAAGTCTGCTCATGCCCTCCTTGTATACAGCTTTGCTTTTGCCTCCCAGTCCAGTCTGCTGTTCAAGTGGACTCCCAGGTACTTTTACTGCCCCATTACTGCCACCTCGCAGCCCTGGATTCTGATGGGCTCCACAGGGGTCATTTTCTTCTTGAAGTCAATGACCAGCTCCTTGGTCTTGTCCACATTAAGGAGCGGATGGTTCGCCTGAGACCACTCCACAAAGTCAGCGATCAGTGTCCTGTACTCCAATTCATGTCCCTCTTGTAGAATGTAGAAAGCACCCTCTTGTGATGGAGTTTAGTTCAGTCCCATTTGTTGCAGGATTTGTTCATCTTATCTTCCTCTTTCCACATAATGTAAACTAAATGAGCTCTTTACACAGTGCAAACATATTAGCTACCTCCCATGCCCTTGGCTGCTGTAATCTACTTCAACCTGCCACAGTTTACCATGTAAACATATTTGTTATGCAGTTTTACAGCATCTCTTTGTTCTGCTATTCACAGACATGCAGCTGCTACATTTCTACCTCCAACCAGAGAAGTTCACAGTTCTACTCCAATCCGACAGATGCGGTCAAAGACATCCCGGACGGAGCAACTGTACTGGTGGGAGGTAAATCCCACGTGCAAACCCCCCTAACACACAAAAAAGCCTGTTCAAGTGTATAGTGTAGAACAGTGATTTAAAGGGGAACTGTACTTTTTGTATTTTATTTTGCCAATCGTTCACAATCATTATGACAGACATGACGACGAATGTATATATTTTTTTATTGCATTCTAAATCGTAAATAAAAGTCCTCTTACAACAGAGCCAATGAAACCCAATAAATAACCATCCAAAAACCGCCAACAATACTCCATTTACATGTCGTGACTTGAATATTAATTAAGTATTAGTGATATTGCTGTTATAAGCGCTAATGCAGACAAACTATTTAAAGCGGCGCCGTGATCCCAAGCTTGTGTGCCTATATTGACATCTTTGAGTGGTAAACGGCTTCCTCGCTTCCATGCTCGTGGAAGTTTATTGTAGATCATATATCATGCTTCTCACCTGGATAGTAGAAGGATGAGGACGTAGTCTTACAAGTTGGTCAACGTTGACAGCCATACAACACCCGGAAATGGCGAGAATGACACGAAAAGACGTTAGGTTCAACCCTCCTTTTCTTCGCAACGATTATGAGTCATTCTTCATCTAAACGGGACTATAACAACATTCTATCAATCAGCATCTTAATGACAGCAGACATTGTACAGTAAGTGGTGTTTTATTATGTTTGTTGTCTCTCATAAAGTCTGCAGTGAGTAATAATCAGTGATGTTGTTAAAAAAAAAGCAAACGTCGTGATGCGTTTTTGAAATTAATGCTCCGTGTATGCTTAAGATGATCAAAATACATAAATATTAAATGTTATTATAAATGTGACCTTTACTACATTACATATATACTTACAGCATGTATATAAAACCTTAATAAAAACATTTGTTGAATTGAATCATTTGTTGTGTCAGACTTCTGTTTACATGTTGACGTCAAGTTTACTGTTATGACAACAAACATCAACTATAGTGTATTTGGTCATTGGTTCACCTCATTATTGCAATGCGAGCATTAACTATGTCTGCTACACAAATCCCCCAGCGCATATTTATAGCCCGGTCACCTGAGACAACTATAAACATTTTCCATTGTCCTGTCCTGCCGCGTTGAAGAGAGCCCATGCAGGGAGAGAAATGCGCATCACACATGCCTCTTTTAACGCTCAGATCTTGCAAAATAGCCGCACTGGAGTGCAAAAACTACAATAGTAGATATTCTGGTATTTTACTGTATATAATCTGGATTCTTAATCTTATTTTCTTTGATGATGTTTACATCTGCATGTGTAATTCTCATCATCTAAACTTTTTTGCAGTTTTGGGTGTGAAAATTGTAATTTCATTAATGTGCCATACTGATGTGTTGTGATTTGTGTCATAATATAATAGTTACGATTGTTGTTGTGCTGTTATTGCTATTTAGTTACTCAGGTTGTACTATGAGTTAGAGGTGTGTTTACAGAAGCCACCACCATGTCATTTTGCATGCAAAGATAAGTTCTCACAGATGCTATCTGCTGCGTGATTCCAGTCAAAACACGTACAGTGAGGAGAAATATGTACATGATTCCCTGCTAATTTTGTAAATCCACCCCATTACAAAGATATGGACGGTCCAACATTTCCCAAGTCCCCAAATATAAGACACCCCATCTTTTTCTAGGGTCAATAAGCTATTAGATGTATTAGCCTTGTGTTGTGATTTATCCTGTATTAACATTGAAAACGCTACATCTTCTTGCAGCTAGCAAGCTATTTATGCCATTGGCAACAGCAAATTGGAATCGACACAGCAAACTTTCAGTGCAGTCGTGCCTTAACTAGTCTTACCATTGATGTCAGTGAAAGAAATATCGATCATAGTAAGTCATTTACAAAGTCGGATGGCTAAAAGACATCATTGAAAACGTCTCAATGTGTTACCTGGTAGCTCTCTCTTTCAGTAAAGTACTTGGATTGGTTCAAAAACCTTACATATTTCTTCTATTTGTCCTCTATCAAAGGCTTTGGATTATGTGGCATTCCTGAGAATCTCATCAGCAGTTTACTGAAGACCGGCGTGAAGGGACTCACTGCAGTCAGCAACAATGCCGGGTAAGGGATATTGACCCTTCATGCACCCATTCTTGATATGTATATGTATATATTGCAGTATTGACATTTTTCCTACTTTGCATTGCAGTGTTATTTGTGTCAGTGCTAGTAGGGTGCACAATGTTTTTTGCACTTTCCACAAAGTCAGCTGCTTTCTGGCTAGACAGCTGCTTTCACTAAGATATTATTTTTCATTATTGTCTGTGACACATGATAAGGAGGCATAATAATAATAATGATATTTATATTGGGATAATCTAGTCTAAATAAAGAGGCAATCAAGTGATGTCCATTTTATTGTAGTAATTGTCCTTTTTTGGTGCCTTAGCTTTATGAAGACAAAACAAAACAATAGGACATGACGATATGGCAAAAAAAATGATCACGATATTTTTTTTCATATCATCCGATCTCGATTAATATCACAATTTATGACTTTTTTTATTAAAGCGGATTGTCCCGTGCAGGATTATAGCAGGTACCAGATCACTACTGTTTATTACTGCAGTATCTTGTAATAGACAATTCCACCTTGTTTGATAGAGATAACAGATATGATAACAGCTGACAACTGTCATTTTGTTCATATCTGTAGTTGTGTTTACTAGAGGTGCAACAGTACAGGTAACCCACGCTACGGTTTGTACCTGGTTTTAGACCCATCGTTTTGCTTCTTTTTTGGTACGTTTTGTGGGAGTAAAGAGAACAACTTTTTCACCTCTCAAAGTTTTTTTTTTTTTTTTTTTTGCTTGTCATCCCAAACATTCTGCAGTAAACAAAGTATGATTGGTGTAGTGAATACTATAAGACTTTTATTTCAAGTTAACATTTACTAAACAACACTTTCAAATGGTAAATTACTATTTGTATTCTTCAATTACTTTTATACATCAGTGCTTCTCACCAGTGCTTTGGCAAACAAGCAGGTTTTTTTTTTTTGTAACTCATTCTGTATCTTATATTGAATGAAATTACATTGAAGTGCAGTTTGAATTCAAGGTACTGTAAAATAATGTATACCAACACATAAAACAAGTTTAATGATTATTTCAGAAACAATTTTTATTTAAATTTTTATCCACAAAGAAACAAAAAGAACATGTACAAGTACATGTCATGTCAGAGGAGTAGAATCTTTGCAGACACGTAAACAAAAAGTCTGATTAAAAATGTTTATATATAAAAATGCCTTTTCTGATTAAATTAGTGGGTGTGTTGATTCTCCCAGTCAGGATCAACACAGTCAAATAGACGATCTGAGTGCCTGCAAGTCCGCATTCAGGGTAGGATTATTGGTGCGCTACAGCAGATAGTGAAAGTAAAAACCGTCACGATAGCCACTGCTCCTTTTTAAATGTTGTGTTTCAACTTCTATGCTAGTGTTAGACATATTTCTTAATTTTGTTCTTCTGGGTTGCACTTCCAGCTGTGTAAGGGGAAGAGGCACATCGCTGGTTGAACATTCATTACGTCGTGACGAGCCTCACTTTTGAGATCGTGGAACGGGAGGTCGCACATGGACACACTTCCACACAAACACACACACACACACATTCACAGACACACACACGATCACGGTTAATAATTGCTGGATTATACCAAACATTGTTGCTTCCCTACTGTTTCTACTGCTCTAACTTCCAAAAGACTTTTCCGCCATGTTTCATCGAGGAAATATGCTGACCGCTAATCATTATGATCAAACTCAAATTAATCGCGATCAACGATCACAATCATATAATCGCCCAGCCCTACTTCACACCCTTTGTTTCACAAAATAGGGTAAGACTTCTGTTGTGGGCTTTGGTTTTGTTGAATGTGCAACCATGTTATTTGTATTGTGAAATTGTGAGCCAAAGTCAACATATTGTAATTGTCAAACAAGTTTGTGCATCTCACTCCAAACCACAAGGTGGCATCAAATTAACAGAATGTAATTATTCCAAAGGCCAGAATTCTTCTCAGCATACACTGTAAGGCCAGTATTGATATAAAATAAAATAAAAAAATAACAAAATAAATATATTTACAAAATTACAAATATCAGTGGTGTGTGTTACTAATACTATTCACCCCATGACCTTCTTTAGATAGTTTAATTCACTCACAATGTAGCTCCTCCATTAATGAGCAGTTTTCTGTATGGTTTCAATATATTTATGTGATGTTTGGCGTGCCAAGTGAAAAGCTTTGGCATATTGTATTTGGTCCATCTCTGGACTAGAGTTACCGGTACTCTAGATGTTGATACTTCACTTTTGTAAAGGACTTTATTTGTTTATGTACACGATTCATAAGCATTCTGAAAGTCAAATGTGTTCTATTTTTTTTCTTCAGAGTGGATAACTTCGGCCTGGGTCTGCTCCTTCAGACCAAGCAGATCAAGAGAATGATCTCATCTTACGTCGGGGAGAATGCAGAGTTTGAGCGACAGTATCTATCTGGAGAGTTGGAGGTGGAACTGACTCCACAGGTAGGTTGGAAAACATTTTTATGAAGGATTATCTCTTCTCAAGGGACACTACTACATAAATTAAACTTGTATATACTTTGAGTAGTCAGTGTGCATCAAATTATTGACTCTTGAGCCTTAGATTGCACATAGTCATTGTGAGGTGTACTCACTTATATTGCCTACTATTTAGACAATGGATGTGATTCATATGTGTTGTCATTTAGGGACAAGCGGTAGAAAATGGATGGGATGGATAGATTTTCAGTGGATAGTAAATCCTTACTGCTATATCAATCAATCAAAGTTTACTTATATAGTCTTAATCCCAAATGTCTCAAAGGGCTGCACAAGCCCCAACCACATCCTCGGCTCAGATCCTATATCAGGGCAAGAAAAAACTCAACCCAATGGGAACAATGAGATACCTTGGAAGGGACTGTATATGTGGGGATCCCCCGCTGGGTGACCAGTGAATGGATGCCGAGTGGATACGGTTAATAACGTGAGAGTGCAGTCCATAGTCGGGCCAGCAGGGGATCCTCTTTCATGTACGCAGAGACGTCACAGACTGATGAATGAGGAGTGGTCCAACCCGGGTCCCGACTTCATACAAATACAAATATATTTTGTATAGAATCGTCTAGGGATGTTCTAATCAGGGTTTTATGCTACCTGCCGATTCCAATACTGATCTTCCATGAGTGAGATCGGCCGTTAGCGATACCGATCACATGTAAATGTACATTTTTCAATTTATTTATGGTCAGTGCTATTGACAGTTAAAAGACAATATTCAAACTAGTTACTTATTTTCTTTTATTGTTTCATCAAAGCAAAGTAATGAGTACAAAATAACTAAACAAAAGCAAAAACTACTATTGGCTACTCCATTTAAATCCTTTGGTTTTTGCCCTCAAATTCCTCCTGTGTCCAAGGAATTATTCCTGGAGTTATTAACAAATAATAAAATAGAAAAATGATATTAAGAAAATACTAATATTTATCTAATCACTCTTGTATTGATCATATAGTAATAATACCTCTGGTATCGACAGTTGTTATATTATCGTCTCTATAGACCCTTATTAATGTACTTGATAATTTCTTGTTAATAGCTGCTTGCTTTCTGCTGCAACAAGTTTCCATCTACACTTTTTAAAGTTTACGAAGCACTTATTTCTTGGTGTTGTTTAAAGCTAGCTTAGCTTACCGAAAAGCATGCCTGCTCCTGGCTTTCTCTTGGTGTGTAACATGTTTAGCCTCTTCCCCTAATCATGCTGACAGTGATTCTTAAGATACTAAGAAATGCAGTTTATTTGCTGTAATGGAGGTGATTACCGTATTTTCGAAACTATATAGAGGGCAGCGGTATACTGTATAAGCCGCACCCACTAAATTTTAGAAGACATTTTTTTTCCATATATAGCCGCACCGTGGCCACAGTTATATACGTTGTGGAATTAGTTATTTGCACAGAAAGATTTTGTAAACGTTCATTTATATACCCTAATTGTTTCGAAATAGTGTCTGTAAAACTGGCAGTAAAACGGCTGATCAAACAAAACAAAAGTCATTGTAATGGACCCACTAGCTGCGGAACCAAGTCTCCAATCAGCTAAACAGACTCAATAACCCAACGGTGACCTTTTAGTGAATTTTTCGAGGAATTTGTGAAACTGAAACAATACAAAAAAAATGCCATTGTAAGTTAATAATACTAATACAGACACTCGTAAACGTGTTAGCATATTAGCTAATGCTAACGACGCTAGCTGGATTACATTACGAAAGCACATACAAATATGCATCAAAACACTCCTACAGACATCACACATGAGATGGTTTAGTGAGTATTAGCGGTGTAACGGTATTAAATCTCACCATACAATATTATCACAGTATTAAGGCCACAATACGACATTATTGTGGTATATGTAAAAAAAAAAAAAAAAAAAAGACTTAAAAATGTTAGTGTGTAAAGTGAAGTGGCAGGAATGTTTTGCATAAATACACTTACTGTAATTGAACACAAACAGAATCCTAAAATGTTCTAATCATATTTATTACAAATATATATTTTTAAGTGCAAATAATTGATCAGGAACTTCCACTGTTTCAAGCAAATATATGAAATAAACCTTACAGTTGCTTGTCTTTAAATTGACCGTGTAAACATCAACTTTTACTTTTTTATTAACTGTGTCCTCCACAGTGGACATGTTTATATCAGTCTGGAACATACTGTTTTTTAGAAAAGGTTATAATCAATTTCACTTCTAATAATGTAAATACTTCACAACCTGTTGTTTGGCTTCTCTGGCTTCAAATATCTTTCCTGGAAGACATTTTATGAGGTGGCGACTTGTCCAAGACGTATGCTGCCTTCCGCCCAAGTGCAGCTGGAAGAGGCTACAGCCCCCCTGCGACATCGAGAGACAAGCAGTAGAAAAATAGATGGATGGATTGAGGATTTATTAAGTAGTTTTTCAGTTTCCTCATATTTCCCGTGTTGAACATTTTTTTGGGGTGATTACACCAGCTGGCTTGAGACGAAAGTATTGCTTTGCAGAATGCAGACTTTCTTACCTCCGCCAAAGAGGTTATGTTTTCACTAGGGTTTGTTTGTTTGTTAGCAACATAACTCAAATAGTTATGCATAGATTTTGAAAACCTTTTTCAGGAAATGTCCAAAAACATTTCCTCTCATCGACTACGAACACGCTTTACTTCTTGCTTACGGTGTTCCACGCCCCCACCTTGGTGACCCGCACTGCACAGAGGATTCTGGGAGATGTAGTTCATTTTAAGACCCGACCATTGTTAAAGCGCCGGAAAAAACTACACACCAACTTCACGGTATTATTGTATTAATTTAAACCAAAATACCGCGGTATTTACAATACCGTAACACCCCTCGTAAGGATGAATAGTTCTAGTTATATTGTAAAACCTACAAACGTTGCTTGGAGTGATGAATCCATACGAGTAGGAACGCTATGGACGACTAGAAGACTGAAGGAACGGCACTTGTACTTCCGATTCAAAGCACAAAACAGAAGGAAATACTGTTGACGTCACCCTGCAGCACCTGCAGTGAGCCAACTCGTCCAAAAAGTGGTGCCATAACACAAACAATTACACACCTTTTCAGTGTCTCTGCTTGTGTTTAATGAAAACTATCGAACATAAAACATTATTAGTTCTTATTATTGAAGAAAAATCCATAATTTATCCGCACCGTTTTACAAGGCGCAGCAGGGTTCAAAGCATAGGAAAAAGTAGTGGCTCATAGTCCCGAATTAACGGTATTATTGGCCTAGGAGCGGCTCCACACTGTGTTCGGTCCACTTGTCAGCCAGGGGACTAACAATAAATTCGGACTCAGCCACATGTGATCGTGGTAGTGATTGGCATTAAAAGACATCAATTGGCAATAGCCATATTGAACAGCGGCTGATCGATCGCACATCCCAAGTATCGTGTCTTGAGAAGATTTATCAATGTAATTGCTGAAAAGAGGGGGGAAAATATTAGGTACTGTTAAGTCTCACTTTTTTGTTTCCCCCTCTTATTATGCCACACTTTCCCCACAGGGCACCCTAGCAGAGAGAATCCGAGCTGGGGGTGCAGGGATTCCTGCCTTTTTCACCGCTACCGGCTATGGCACACTGATCCAGGAAGGAGGATCGCCTATTAAGTACAACAAGGATGGCAGCATTGCCATTGCCAGTGAAAAACGCGAGGTAAAATGAATCAAAATAGACATTGTTAGGCTACAATTGGGCGTAGTTTATGAGATGCACCATTTTGGGACTTAAGAGTAAAATGTGTACATGTTTTTAATAATGTGTAATCTTCTTAAAACAACCCTGTCATACTAATTTTCCAAAACATTTTTTTGGACTCATAGTGCTACCATTTCCCGCACAGAAAGCTTTGTAAATCTTCGTGGATCTGAATTTCTTTCTTGTACTTTCTGCATTACATGAAAATGGTAATGGTACTTAACCCCACCCTCAGCCTTCTTCCATGTACACCTACCGCCGAGCCCAGTCCGCTGTGATTGGTAACACTTCTGAGGACTTCCGAAGGTTTGGCCTGCGCTGCCAAGCTGCATGTCCTCATTTTGCCTCTTCAAAAAAGCTTAACAAAGTTAACTTTCCCTCACACCCGAACAAACATTTACGCTGTGTAATCGTAGATAGCAGAGCAGCGCACAGTGAGATAACTTCCCAAGCAGAGTGTGGTGGGAGCAGACCTAGGACATGTAACATGGGCATGCCCATATACAGTGAGTAAGTCCAGCACGCATTGACGTCAGTGCGACCCCACTTTTAAAAAAGGACTGTAAAATTGTGCAGAAAGATCCAAGACTGCTTGCAAGGCTCACTTCCAAATGCATGAACCTTATCAGTTGACGCTTTGGCATCGTTTAAAGGGGAACTGAGCTTTTTTGGGGAATTTTGCCTATCACTCACAATCCTTATGTGGGAAAAGCACAAACATTTTTCTTTTTTTATGCATTCAAATTCTTAAATCAGGGTTATTCTTCAACTACATAATGAAGAGGGTCGCAGTTTCAAGAGTCCAAGGGCGCGGGAGCCTGACAGGCTGACATCGAAATTTGTATGTTTCGTCAGAAAGTACCTCTGCGGGTTATATTCCTTTGAGACTGTGTTTACTTATTAGCATAGTAAACACATCAGCTTTCACCCTGCACTGTCAATAAATTCATTATTCTGCCCTCACTACTTGATTCCAGCGTGTGCAGCCAGACAGAAAATTGACATCATTAAGAAAAAAAGCTGCAGAAGTTTTGTTGAGGATTGAGGTTCCTTTTTTTAAATTATGTTTTCTTCCTTGATTCTATTTTAAGACTGAAACTAGAAACATAAAATAAACATTACAAAAGTATAACATCTATTGGGTATTTTACATAAATAAAATCGGTTTTGTGTTAATACATTCACACAATAAACTGGAGATGTTAATGCATATAAAAATGAAACAACATCCACAGCAAACATTGCACACAATGAATATGGCGAAACACATATAAACTTAAGTTGTAGCATTATCGCCCCTCTACTGGCCAAATTTCACGCGACATGTATTACACAAGCTTTGATCGCCAGACAGTTACGGCAATGAATACAAAAGACATCATGAAGTCAGCAATTTTAATACAAAACAAACTAAATATCTTAATAATATATTTAGATTTTTTTCATGAGTAGTCTTTTACTCACCCCACTGCTGCTTTGTTGTGACACATATGGCTTGCTGTTGCTCCCTGCGAGGTGGCGTTAGTATTGCATAAATGAGCAATTCTCATTTGAAAGGTTTCATCAAGCCTGTTTTGGTGATGTTTGGCAGGTCAAGTGAAAAATGGGCTGCCAGTTGACTAGACCTGTCGTAAATAAACGCTAGCAAAAGTCAGCGAACAATGTAGCCAATGGGAGTCGCTCTATTCCGCCTGTAAAGCCCTCTAAAAAACCTCCAAAAACTTCTGTTTTCTATAGACGCTGTAAGTATATATGTAATGTAGTAACAGGCACATTCATAATAGCATGTTATATTCACGTGTTTTGGTCATTTTAAGCATACGGCAGCGTAATAATTTCAGAGACACATCACAATGTTCGCTTTTCCCTTTAACTACAACAACAACACTCATGAGAGACAACAAATTTTGTGAGCCACAAAACTACTATACACACTACGAACAAAATTAAAGATTAAAGTACCAATGATTGTCACACACACACTAGATGTGGTGAAATTTGTCCTCTGCATTTGACCAATCCACAATCCCTTACTGTCTGCTCTCATTAGGGTGCTAACTGATGGAATGTTTCTATCTTTCCGTTTCGATGAATAATTATAATCCTCATGCAGGTTTGGAAAAAAAAAAAAAAAAAAGTACCAATGATTGTCACACACACACTAGGTGTGGTGAAATTATTCTCTGCATTTGACCCACCCTTGATCACCCCCTGGGAGGTGAGGGGAGTAGTTACTCGCCATCTCAGGGTCTAAATTGAATGTCAAAGTTGACTAACTCTTGGGTTTATGGCTACAGCCTTCTACTATACAAGTGAAATTTACTTTCACCAACTCAGAAGCAATGCAGCAGCTCACCGGCTCAGTATTTCAATATACAGTAGCAGCATAAACTAGTTAGCTCTCTTTCATCCCGGCACCGCTAAAATTTGTTTATCTCTGTTAGGGCTTGTAACATACTTGGTTAATATTAAGGTCATGACATGTAAATGGATTATTTTTGGCGGTTTTTGGATGGTTTTATAGAGGGCTTCAGGGGTGCAATAGTTTACTCCCATTAGCTGCATTATTAGCCACCTCATACTTGCCATAGTTTACGACTTAGAATGCATAAAAAAAGAAAAACAAATGAAAAGCAAAATTCCCCAAAAAAGTGCACTTCCCTTTTAACAAGAGTGTCCGACATGGTGACATTTTGATTTATAGGTTAAAAAAGAGGTAAAACATAATAGGATCTCTTTAAATATTCACAGTGTAACCGTTCGTGAATGTAATAATGTAATTCCAGATAATCCACTTTGCAACTCATTTTTAGAACATTGAGGCAAAAAAAAGGGCATAATAAAGTAATAAAATACCCTTTTATGAGAAGGTGACCACTTTGTGACATAAGGGTGAAAAGTGCAACTCAAGTTCTGGGTTAAGTATACAGTGATACCTTGGTTTTCATTTGCCCTGGTGTTAGTATGATTTGGTTTTAGGCAAACATTTTCACAAAAATTATGTCTTGGTTTTTATACACTTTCTTGGTTTTAGTACAATTAAACACACACTGGTGACTCAGTCGCCATACAACGGAATGAAGTTGTAGCATACAGTAATAGTCCAATTAATATAGACGAGAGGCTCATTTTTGAGTGCTGCTTGTGGGCCTCCACTTTAAAGGGGACCTATTATGCAAAACCAACTTTTTCTGCCTATTAGTACCTGTTTATGTGTACTTGTGATCTGCATAAGTCCCAAATATTTTAAAATCGAAACCATGAGGCATTGCGGGGCTGTTTATAAAACAATCTTGCCTTTTGTCATACTTCCTCCAAACGAGCAATTCGGAATTTGAGCCCAGTTGTGACGTTTTACAATTGGTGACGTCAGCGAATATTGCCATAAAATGGTAGAGGTTTACCGAAGAGCTTTGCACGAGTTGCCATTGTAGTCAACAAGTTCCTTCTTTTTCTTTATTCTCTTGTTGTGGGTTAGACTGACTCGTATGTGGACATGCACTCTGCGCTGTTGCTATTTGTAATTTAAAGTAGTCTATAGTACAACTTACGCCTGTCGGTAGACTACGTGGAAGCACTTAAAACTACAAACCCCAAAACCTGTGAAGTTGGCACATTGTGTAAATCGTAAATAAAAACAGAATACAATGATTTGCAAACCCTTTTCAACTTATATTCAATTGAATAGACTGCAAAGACAAGATACTTAACGGTTGAACTGGTGAACTTTGTTATTTTTTGGCAAATATTAGCTCGTTTGGAATCTGATGTCTGCAACATGTTTCAAAAAAGCTGGCACAAGTGGCAAAAAGACTGAGAAAGCTGAGGAATGCTCATTAAACCCTTTTTTGGAAAATACCACAAGTCAACAGGCTAACTGGGAACAGGTGGGTGCCATGATTGGGTATAAAAGCAGCTTCCATGAAATGTTCAGTCATTCACAAACAAGGATGGGGCGACGGTCACCACTTTGTGAACACATGCGTAAGCAAATTGTCAAACAGTTTAAGAACACCATTTCTCAATGAGCTGTTGCAAGGAATTTTGGAATTTCACCATCTACGGTCCGTAATATCATCAAAAGGTTCAGAGAATCTGAAGAAATCACTGCACGTAAGCGACAATATTACGGACCTTCGATCCCTCAGGCGGTACTGCATCAAAAAGCGACATCAGTGTGTAAAGGATATCACCACATGGGCTCAGTAACACTTCAGAAAACCACTGTCAGTAACTACAGTTGGTCGTTACATCTGTAAGTGCAAGTTAAAACTTTACTATGCAAAGCGAAAGCCATTTATCAACAACACCCAGAAACGCCGGCGGCTTCGCTGGGCCCAAGCTCATCTAAGATGGACTGACGAAAAGTGGAAAAGTGTTCTGTGGTCTGATGAGTCCATCCTCTCTTATGTAACTGTGTGCCATTGATCACCCTCTCTCAAATATACGATATTTGATTTTTGTACATTTGGTCCGGCTACAACTCCAGACCACAAGGTAACGCAATGAAGTCCACTTTTACTTTACACATTATCCGATCCGAAATGTGCCGTCAATATAATGTGTTCGCATTAGATTAAAGTGACGTAACTAATGTTGGTTTCACCTGAATGAAATGGATGTGAAACGCTGTTTGTATAGTACTGTTGTCAGTCAGGTTCTGTTCACAGTAGTCAAGCCCTCCCCGCCCTAAACGCAGAACACATGCTGTGCGTAGTGCTTTGCGATCCGTGGCGGGGCCTGTTTTGCGTAAAGAAGCACATGTCAAATTTAAATTATTGAATGACAAGGCGCTTCATATGAAATTCTACCCCAAACGTATTCCTGGCCACGTCATCCTCTATCACTGATAAGAATATGTGGACAGATTTTCCCCTATGACTTCCGGTGGCTCTCCTAGTACGTGTCATTAGTACTTGTGTTGTAAAGCAGAAAGGCCTAAGTTCAAATTCTTGTCGTAGTTGAAATTGTCGTAAAGATTTTAAATTCATATTTTAATGATGCTAAAACTGTTTAATATGCTAAACTACAGCATAATGATAGATAGAGTGGACTGTTACAAAATCATGCTGATTGTCAAAGATGTTAGATAATATAACATGTGATAGTCCTCCCTCAATGAAAGCTTTTGTTATTCTGTAAATTCATTGTCAAGGTGATATTTATATGATGCTTGGATACCTATGACTAGAGCCTTTCCAAGCTCCTCTTGGACCACCCATTTTTGACCTCGGTATTTGTCTAATCCTAGTTACGGCCCTGCACACGTGTCAGCGCTGTGACAAGGGAGAGACACTATTAATTCAATAAAGAAGTCGTAGCAAAGTACAAGTGCGTTCATCGCTGTCAATAGTCTTTTAATACAAGTAAAAGTTATGTGAAATCTTAATTTTGCATTGTTTTCTCCTCACAAAAATATCAATACTCTGCTAATATGTGGGCTCTGTACCGAGGATGTCGTTGTGGCTTGTACAGCCCTTTGAGACACTTGTGATTTAGGGCTATATAAATAAACATTGATTGATTGATTGAATACTCTCTATAAAAATTATTTTGTGTTTTCGTATTATTTCTTGTTATGTCAATGGTTGAGTGGGTGTATGGTTTTTTTCTTTTCTTTACAACTGGTGTAAAGCACTTTGTGTTGCATGTGTATAAAAAAATGCTGTATGAATAACGTTTCTGAAATAGAGTAATTAAATTTCTCTTGGGAAAATTGGTTTTCATACAGGTCCTTTTGAATGGATTATTAACAAAAAACACTGGATTATGATTTATTGTTGCAACCTTTTCTTGAGATGCTCATGTGTTTGACTAAGTCGTTACAATATTTTATGGTCAAAAATCCATGCCTGCATACTGTGGATGAGGTCCATACAGTAAATTCATCCTCCACTGCTGTGTTACTATACAGGTGCAGGAGTTCAATGGCAGACACTACATCATGGAGGAGGCCATCACTGGAGACTTTGCACTGATCAAGGCATGGAAAGCTGACAGGGCTGGAAATGTTGTTTTCAGGTAACGGACTGACACAGAATTAATTATATGTGCACTTATTTGAAATCCACAGAATTACCTTTTGCCCTTGTTGTATTTGCATAACATTCAGCACACATTGGATGTAAAGTGTGGCCAGAAAACTTGCTTCTATTACCTCATCCAAGGAGGATTAGAACGAGCAAAAAAAAAATCAGAATCTGGAGAGAAATTTACCTCTCTTTACCTCGTAAGATCCTAGGAGCCATTTACTTATTGCTTTTTGTTTCAGTCTGTGTTCTCTGAGTGCTCCTATTTTTTTTTTATGTCTTTGCAAACTGGATTTCTTTAGACTTGCAGACTTGCAGCTAAATTAAATCAGTTCAATTTAGCCCTGCGGTAACTATGATCTTTAATCAAGGTTGGCAAGCTGAACCATTTAGCCAGCAAAGCTAAGGTTGAGGACGATTTAAAGTTTCAAATAAACAAAAGTTTTTTCAAAGAGAAATTGCAGAGAGCATTAGACGTTTCAGAAGCCGCAATTATGCCTTAACCTGTACATCAATGCTCGTTGATTGCTTCGTACAGCCTTTTATTGAGGTCAGGCAAGTCCATGTGATTGCAAACGTCTCATAATAGTAATTTTGCAAGTAGCTGTAGTACTGACTTTAACCTCAGGAGAGCAATGTCTAGCAATAAACTTCCCAATACGTGTTGAATGTATCTATTTGGCTGAGAATGACCTCTACTTCCCATTTGTTTGCTTTTTATTTGCTGTCATCTCATAGGAAAACAGCCAGAAATTTCAACCAGCCCATGTGCAAGGCAGCCAAAACCACCATAGTTGAGGTAGGTTTTTTATATTTTTATACCCAGTATAAGGGCTGAGTGATATGGCCAAAAATACTCCCTTTTACCACTTTAAAAATAATGGCAACAAGTACAAGTGACAGCAATAATTCAAAACAAGTTTTGCTTTTATTTGATTAAAAACTTAACAATAGTAATCCCTATGTGCCTTTTGGATTTATAAGTGCCAACAGTTCTTTTGTTTAAATAAATCCACTTTTGTAGTTTGAAACTTGTATACATTCACATTGTAAGCAGCAAATATATTAACGAGAATCCTCTTATTACTGATTCTGATGAAAAATACACAATAACATTTTTCATTATCTCTATCTTCAAACAATGCCACCATTTCCAGGGTCTCAAAGCAATGTCCTGAGCGACTGCTTTAAGTGATTGCCCCCCTTCGTGTCCTTTTGTACGCTGATCACGGGCTGTGCATTGGGACCCGCGATCCGTGGGGTGCCCTGTTTTGTGTGAAGACGCGCATGTAAAACGTCAGTAAATGAATGCCAGGGCGTTTAATATAGAATTGCACTGAAAACGTATTCCTAGCCTCTTCCTGCTTATTTACTGTTAAGAATATAGTAGCACATTTCCCCTTATATTCTCACTGTCCCTTTTGGCACCCAGCATGAGTGCTGATTTTTTAAGGCAGTCGTGCTTGGTTCGATCCAGGGTCGAAGTTGTGTCACGAAGATTGGCAAATGTGTATTTTGATTACGTTAAATTTGTTATTTTGTATTAAAAATAGATCGTTCTTCTTCTTATTATTTTTTGTTGTTGACAAAAACATGCATCAAATGAAATTCAAGTTTAACAATAGAAAAAATTACAAAAATAATTGTACATAAAGTGTGAATTAACAGTACTGGATACAAATACATTTTTGCACTGATTGTCATGTTTATAGGACATTTTGCACTGTAACCCTGTACCGTATTTTTCGGACTATAAGTCGCAGTTTTTTTCATAGTTTGGCCGGGGGTGCGACTTATACTCAGGAGCGACTTATGTTTGAAATCATAAACACATTACCGTAAAATATCAAATAATATTATTTAGCTCATTTTAACGGGCACGGCGTGGCGAAGTTGGGAGAGTGGCCGTGCCAGCAATCTGAGGGTTACTGGTTCAATCCCCACCTTCTACCATCCTAGTCACGTCCGTTGTGTCCTTGAGCAAGACACTTCACCCTTGCTCCTGATGGGCCTGGTTAGCGCGGTGCATGGCAGCTCCTGCCATCAGTGTGCGAATGTGTATGTGTGAATGTGGAAATAGTGTCAAAGCGCTTTGAGTTCCTTAAAAAGGTGGAAAAGCGCTATACAAGTACAACCCATTTACCATTTACCATTCACGTAAGAGACTAGACGTATAAGATTTAATCGGATTTAGCGATTAGGAGTGACAGATTGTTTGGTAAACGTATATGTTATAGTTATTTGAATGACTCTTACCATAATATGTTACGTTAGCATACCAGGCACGTTTTTAGTTGGTTATTTATGCGTCATATAACGTACACTTATTCAGCCTGTTGTTCACTATTCTTTATTTTTTTTAAATTGCCTTTCAAATATGTTTTTTTCCTTCTTTATTATGCATTTTCGGCAGGTGCGACTTATACTCCGGTGCAACTTATACTCCGGTGCGACTTATACTCTGAAAAATACGGTAGTTTATTTTTGTCTGTGTTTATATACTTTGTGTAATAAAGGAAAACCATTCAATTATTGGTCATTTATGATCCTTTTGTTATAATTGACTATAATAAGGTTTAAAAATGAGTTAAAATCAAGTCGCAGACTCTGCGTTGAACTCAAAAATGTACATCAGATCATAAGCAATCGTTTTACTAGTCGACACTGTGAAAAAAATAATTGCTGACAAGTCGACTCTTAAAATCATCATTAGTTGCAGCTCTAGTGAACAACCTCATATTTCTATGTACCAAACCATAATTATTGACGTACCGTTACACATTTAATATTTTTGTATATACCAACATCACTGTGTCATCACCCAAGAGAAATGTGTAGACAAAAAGGCAAAAAAAGCATTGGCAAACACAGCAAAACAAATCACATGATCCACCTACAGAAGTATAAACCTCCTTTCTTTCTTTACTGTAGCCAAATCAAAGAGTCATGGTTTAATGCTGAAATTTTCAACGTTTTAATGTCTGGAGTGACCGGCCGTCTTGGCTCACTCGCGGTGTCAGGTCGCTCAGCTCTGTGTGATATCTCGTTTCAATCTCCCCGTCTGGTTATCCACTTACCCTGGCATTTGACAGTGAAGAAATGTGAAAGCCATTCTCTATTTTTGTGTGTGCTGTACGTGCAGTCTCAGCTTCACACCTCCTGTATAGGCACCCTTCTGAGTTTATTGTGAACGAAATCGCAATCACAATCTGAAAATAAATTATTGGCTTTTGTAAATTACAGAGAAACACATTTCCATAAGAGGTGTGCTAGTACATTCTTAGCCATGCGACATGTGACTGTGAATATCGATCAGCAAATGTTGATTCTTTTCCATGATAGCAATTCACAACCGCAGCACCTGGAAGTTGGCTGGAACGAAAAAAACCACCCTGACGTTTTAGGGAAGGACTGTATTGTAGCGTCTACCATGACATTTAAAAGGGGCTGTTTGCAACATTTACATAGAGGCCTAGAGGGCGCCAACTCTCCAATGTATTTTACACAGTATATCCTGCTCTCTTACGGCTTCTTGGACATAATGACGTGGGGCGGTATAGCTCAGTTGGTAGAGTGGCCGTGCCAGCAACTTGAGGGTTTCAGGTTCGATCCCCGCTTCCGCCATCCTAGTCACTTCCGTTGTGTCCTTGGGCAAGACACTTTACCCACCTGCTCCCAGTGCCACCCACACTGGTTTAAATGTAACTTAGATATTGGGGTTCACTATGTAAAAGCGCTTTGAGTCACTAGAGAAAAGCGCTATATAAATATAATTCACTTCACTTCACTTCACGTACGTACGCAACACATGCACAGGTTGTTTGGGTTTGGGTGTTGTTAGCTAATAATAGTGAAGTGAAGTGAATTATAACCCCCCCCCGGTCCGTGGGCCAAATTTACTATCCAATAACAATAATAAGCAATCCTGTACAATATACAAAACAAGACAAGAGTACCGGAGTAATGAATAACAATCAGACAATCATTTTTGTGGGCGGTCTTATTTACTGTGTCTTTTCCCCTGTCAGTCATGTTGTAGTTTTTAGCGCTTCAATATCAAGTCTACTGACAGATATAAGTGCTAACTATACACTACTTTGTATTAGAAATGGAAACCGCGGAGGATATATGTGCATGTACGAGCCAGTCTGCCCCACAACAAGAGGATAGGAGCTTATTGACTACAGTGTCGGACTAAAATAGGGGACTCGCGCAAATTCTTTGGGTAAATTTCTGCCATACATGGATATATTCGTTGAACTCACAGCTGGGAAAATTTTTACAAATTAGGCAAATTCCAAACCGCTTGTTTGGATGAAGTATGAAAGAAGGCCAGACTGTTTAATAAATATCTCTGCAATGCTTGCAGGGTTTCATTTCAAATGTTCAGGACTTATGCAGATCCAAAATACACAAACAAAGGTACAAATAAGTAGGAAAAGATGGTTTTGCAACCCCTTTAAAGGCACTTGATGGACTTTGAGTAATGAGAGCAACTGTTTCTTGTGGGAAATGTTCTGTTTATTTATTTAATTAATTCTGATAAATATACTGTGTTCAGAAGAAATCTTGCATTGGAGAAAATATGCATCAACAATCGTTATAATCCTACGAAATAGTTATTGTCACGCAATAATCGAATTATTGCACCCAAAATCAAATGGAATTGTGACATGCTGAAGATGGCACACCGATTATTTCTATCATACACAGATGACTCCCTCAATTGATGCTGACTAGCAATATCAAGCAAATAGGCAAACATTTTTTGTCAGTCCACAGTAGGTTATCAACAGTAGATGACAATTAGTTTTAGGACAGCGGCATCACAGAATTCATGAGAACGAATGATACTTGGGAAGTCAGTGCTCCATTTGCCATAAAGAAACTGTTCTTCTACAGTGATAATGAGAGGAGTCGGGGCAACATCAGTGACAATGCCAGGAAAACGTGTCAATGTCTGCAGAAAGTTGGGAAGGCGACGGCAGTGACTTGAATGACAATGCTCGTCTTACTCTGCCGGCTTTTTATTATTGAATCCACGGCTTTGGCCCGTCGTCAGCTTAAAGCTTTAGTGAGCGGACATGATGAGTTTAGCAGGGTTAAAAAGTACGCCGCTTACAAATGGTGCCTGAGCGTATTTACTGCTGATAAGCAATCACTTAAATCAATCAGACTAGACGAGAGAGCACTGAGGAGAATGATGTGACATGTCGTGTGGGCGAGATTTAAATCCCACAGCCAGGCTGAACCTGCCATGCCGGACCTAACAAGGTGTGACAACGGTGATGAACACAATAAATGTGTACTTTAGCTGAATGCAAAGGCCAACATAAGTACCGTATTTTTCGGACTATAAGTCGCAGTTTTTTTCATAGTTTGGCCGGGGGTGCGACTTATACTCAGGAGCGACTTATGTGTGAAATTATTAACACATTACCGTAAAATATCAAATAATATTATTTAGCTCATTCACGTAAGAGACTAGACGTATAAGATTTCATGGGATTTAGCGATTAGGAGTGACAGATTGTTTGGTAAACGTATAGCATGTTCTATATGTTATAGTTATTAGAATGACTCTTACCATAATATGTTACGTTAACATACCAGGCACGTTCTCAGTTGGTTATTTATGCGTCATATAACGTACAATATTGTTCAATATTCATTATTTATTTTAAATTGCCTTTCAAATGTCTATTCTTGGTGTTGGGTTTTATCAAATACATTTCCCCCAAAAATGCGACTTATACTCCAGTGCGACTTATATATGTTTTTTTCCTTCTTTATTGTGCATTTTCGGCTGGCGCGACTTATACTCCGGAGCGACTTATAGTCCGAAAAATACGGTAAGTAGTACAAAAATGTACGCATATTCTAGTAAGGAGAAATAATTAGAAAAGGTGACTGTGTTGCAGGACTGACCATAAGTTTGAAAGCTATATACCAAGAAAACTATATTATGTAGTGTAAATACTCAAAATATAGCCAGGGTATTTATTTGCCTAAACGGCTAAGAGACACAAGGACACACTTTGTTCACAAATAGGGTTGGGTATCATGGCCGATTTCCCAATTAGATTTGTTTTCAATTCATAAGGTTCTGAATCGAGTAATCACAATTTAATACAATTTGATCTACACTTAAATATTGAACATTTCTCAAATCTGTTGCATGCAAATTTACTTTTGTTTTCTTGCTTCACCATAATCAATTTTGGACAGTTTTAACTTCCTTAAAAGTCTACAAAAGGGCAATTTTGAAATAAAGGAATGCAAGTTGTATTGCAACATTCCATTATTAAAATTATCATTAAGGTGTTGTTTCTTCAAGTGCAAAATATTATCTTTCTTAAATGTTTTGGTACTTTTATTACAGTCAGACAGGATGTAATGCACAGCGATTTTATTGTGAAAGCCTGGCATGTAAGCTTGTTTATTCTGACGACAGTGCTGCTTGCAGGGAAATGTAAGTATAAACAAAAGTACCTCCTGATTACAGCTACTGTTCTTTCTTCGGTGTTGATCTCACAAGACTGTAAGCTACAAATATAATCAATAAAAATAGCAGTTCCAGTCAAATATTTACATGGCATGATCATAATGTAGTGTGGTTCACTTCTAGCACGAGCCGCTTGTTCAGTTCAGTTCAGTTCAGTTTCAGTTTATTCCGGCAGGTGAGTGATCTTTGCCAACGTTGCGATGGCTTCTGTTTCTTTATACAGTGTGTTTATTACTGCATATTTATATGGTCCACGGAGAATTGGGTGACAAAAAATATTGCCAGAAAGTCCATCAATTTCTTTTGTTTTGCTTCGGACTCCATGTTGTTGGCACCTGACGTTAGCATTGTCAGTGTAACCAGTGCTGCTACCAGTGGGCAGGGGAGGTGGACGGGGGTAATGGAGGTAGGCTATTGCTTTTGAAATGTAAAAATAAATCAATATACAGTATAGCTTAGCTGTTTCCACAAGTAGCACATAACAAATTTAGTGGCAATATGAATGTCTTAAATATCACCATTTCATTATTAACATTAACACTCAAACAATGTACACATGTGCACTCATACATATAACTAACTAACAAAAACACAGAAAAACAAAATGTGAAATAAAGTGCCTTGGTTTAAGTGGACTTGCTTAAACGTCAGCAGCAACACGAAAATAATTTACCTTTAACAATGCAGGTTTCTGGCATGGTTGCTCTACCCACTACGCCACGCCGCCCAAGGCCAAATATTTTAGCCATGAACACAAACCTGACAACTGTTTCATGATGCTGTGTGTTCTGAAAATTACTTTTAAAAAGTAATTAATTCTAGTTATTTGTAACTTTACCAAAAAAGTAATTGAATTTCTAACGAAATTACTCTTTAATTAATGTAATTAATTACTAGGGAAAGTAATTAATGCTTTATCCATTAAAAAAACTTATGTGGCATAATGCAGTTGAGATAAGTTTCATATGAGAGTAGTGTGTGTGCGTCTGTGTGTGTGTCTTTAAAAGGCGGTGCCTATTGCAGAGTGACGTGTGATGTCAGCGAATCCACGCTCAGTCTGAGTCTTACAGGCATTTTAGCTTGAGCTGTTTTTGTGAGCTTAGCAGCTTAGCAGGTTAGCAGCGGCAGTTTGTCAGCTCTGACGGCAGTTCTTTTGAATCTTTTCCTGGTTTGGGTTACCTCTGCCTAATAAATAAATTGAATGTGCTTTCATCGCTGTATGTTCTTGTCAACAAACATAGTATCGTTTGGATGGCAAGTTTGTCACTGTATATCATTAAATTGTTGTTCAATATTCCCTCCGACCCTCGTAATTACTGGTGCGCAGTGCAGTTTGTGTCCAGTTTTAAGGTGATGAAAAAAACCATTGTCTTTTACTGACCAGTTCCTCCAACTAAGGTCTAGTTTCTTCTGTGTTACTGAGTGTGTAAACTAGGAGAAGCAGGGCTCCTCTCTGTCTATGGCGCAGGAGGGAGGGATCAATGACACTTCTGCGTCAATCACTTGTCAATTTGGTTATGGTTTAAGTTTGTTTCAAACATGCTGTACAGATAGGCAAAAAATGTACTCAAGTGTGATCAAATTTGGATGTATTTAATTTAGGAATTAAATGCCAAATCGCGCAGTCTATTTTTAGGTGCATTTGTGAGTAAATTTGTCACAAGCCCTGTATAGCAACTTAGTTTTTTCACTTCAATATTTATTTGAGGTGCATAAGAAAACTGAAAGGAAAACCTAGCTCCCTAACCATATGGTCATTAATTAACAAGTATATTACACAACACATCAGCAATAGAACCAATGTTGTAATAGCAATAAGGAGCAAACTGCTTAACCACCACTTTTAGCACTGACGAGTTTAATGTAACAAACACCAACAGCTGAGTAGTGCAACCTACATTTTGAATTGCATGTCGAGGTAGATAAAGTTGACAGATTTAGACCAGGTTGTCTACAGCCACAGGTTTTGGACCCAGCGCTACTTTACTTCTGTAGACCATGCACCTAGTGACTTTTAAGATACTCTGGTTGACTATAGGTGTTAATTAGAGCATTTATGGTAGTTAAATTCTATTTTGTCCTCTAACAACAATGCAATAAAACATAAATTGCAAATAATTTGCTATTCATTACACAAATAAATCACAAAAATCTAATTGTAACTACAATCGGAACTTGGATCAAGATAATTGCTTATGTAATTTTTCTGATCACATTAAATGTTTGCGTAGCCAACTCTTATCCCCAGGCAATATTCATCAAGCCTTAAATTATAGTTTGATGTTGTAAAGAACAACAACATGATGTCAGTTATGGGTAGTTAAGGTACATCCACTATTGTGCAACTCTCTTGCTTGTGCTCAATAAGACTGGTATCAAAAGAGGAGATCAGAACATTCAGAGAGCAATTTGATCAAAAACTTTAGTACATTGATACCAATCTCTACTCTGTATTGTTAAAACAACATATCTAATGTTGTTTCTTCTCCACATACATAAAGTATTGTTGACATTTAGGTTGTGTTTAAGTACAGTGCATCCACATTGTAGCTGAACAATCCACTGACATAGAGTGATTGTGCCTACCAGCTTCAAGAGTCCCTTTTTATGTGTAACTAAGATATGGACATTGTCTGTGTCTGAGCATCTAATCTGTGACAACAAAGTGATTAGATAGGGTATTGCAATATCCATTTGGAAGCACCTGTCCGATAGTGAGGCAATTACCGTCTGGCTGAAAATAAATATACATTTAGCATTCAGTGCATGCTTAACTATAAATCAGCTGTCAATATTGACACCACTGCCATGGCGTGCCAGTTGAAGCTGGAAAAGAAACCAATTGCAGGTGGTTTGTACCTTTTGTTTTCTGACAGCGTTCAGTATGCGTGTCATGCACAGATGACCTGAACCATATCTGCTCCACTGTTTTTTGTATTGATTTAATTTAATTTCCAACACAAGTGTTTTTAAAAGCTGCATTATTTATACAATTGCTACATACAACAAATTTGGAACTATTATACTTTAAACTGTTGAACAGGGAATTCATGTCCAAAACCACTTTACTAATAGACACTATTTTTTAATTGTACTATAGTAATACTTTTTATTCATGACATTTCAAATGAAGGAAAGAAAAACACAACACATGATAAAGCCTTTTGAAAATTGACAGATCACAACTGGCTCTTTCTATCGTTGCCTGGCAACCAAGAGCTGGCATTCAATTGTTGAATGTTTCATGGTATCCAGCTGGTCCAGTTATTCCTTATCATAGGTAGACTGAAAAGCCCTGGTACTTGGTAGGACACAGCACAACCAGAGAATAGATCAAAGCAGAGCATTCCCTCCCGTTGCTCTTTTATCTCTCATAGTAATGAATTCAGTGGTGTTATTTTATTTATTTTGCCAAATTGCTTTTAGTTCAATTCAACAATGGCGTGGAAACAGGAGTTTAGAACATTCAGCAAAGGATTATCCCATTTCAAATAGATATGCAGGATATTTGTTTTTTCAAGCCAGTACTAACACAGATAAGTTCCTACTTCTCAAGAACCTTTTAAATAACCAATAAGTTATTTATCTATATTATAACTTATAACATATTCATATGTATGGTACCCATTGTTAAACTTAAAAAATAAACAAAAGGTTGTCAAAGTTATTTTTTTTTATGTTATTAGATTTATCATTATGATGCTATATGTCCTGCTATTCGCATATATTTATTGTGCACCCCGAATTTCAAAATAAAATTGTTAAAAAATATTGACAACAATTAGGGCTGTAACAGTTCATGTATTTGTAATCTGAATGGTATCAAATGTCCCATACTAAAAAATCTGAGTTCCCAAGATACTAACATGTCTACTCCGTAAACAAATACACTGTAACCCAGCCTTTGGCTAGCAAAAGTGCAGAGGAGAAGCCCACGCTTGAAAATGATCTTCCCTTTGTTGAAATGTAAAGTTTGAACTTACAAATACAAGAGGATAAGACAAATGCAGGGTATATTGTTCAGTAGAGATTGAGATAGTTATCGAGACTTCTTGAAGCTTCTTCTTCTTCTTGGCTCTCTTTCATAGAATTTCTGCATTAGCGACACCTGAGGCCAAACTATGTCACTACACTTAACAAAGCAATTAAGCCGATAATTAAATAAAAATGGAAATTACACTATTCGCCACACGTTTTAACCGCAATATGACATTTTGTATAAACTTAATATAAATGAAATTTATACATAACATTTCCACCCCCCCCCCCCCCACCCCCCCCCATGAAGACATTTGACAAAATCATCATTCCAAAGGATACAGCAGTTGAACGGGTCCTCTAAACATTGTTCAGTTCAGTGTGTTTATTACGAACGTGCATACGTTGGCAATGTAATGTATCACATATTTCCAGTTGTTTCATTACAGCACATCCGAAAAGGAGTAGCAAGAAGCAGAGCTTATTTAATCCTACCCCTTTTCAAATCATAGCTATTTTATTAAATTTCCTTGTTCTCTGTTTGTAACAGAACAGTGAATAAATGAATAATATACCATAAGTAAGTAAACAAATTTTAAATACATATATAATCATTATCTCAAAATAAAGGTTCAAGATGTTCATCATAATTGTTCTTCTTTGTACTTTGTGAACACTTGTAGTTTAGACAGTCTCTTAAACTGAATTATATTGGTGCTTTGTTTGAGTTATATGCTTAATCCATTCCAAAATTTGATTCCACATACGGATATCCTAAAGGTCTTAAGTGTTGTACGCGCATACAAGTGTTTTAAATTACATTTTCCTCTAAGGTTATATTTCTCCTCTTTTGTTGAGAAGAATTGTTGTACATTCTCGGGTAGCAGGTTATAGTTTGCTTTGTATATCGTTTTAGCTGTTTGCAAATGCACCTAGTCGTTGAATTTCAAAATTTTTGATTCAATAAATAAAGGGTTTGTATGTTCTCTATGTCCAACATTATGTATTGTTCTAATTGATCTTTTTTGTAACACGGTTAGTGAATAAAGCACACATTTGTAGTTGTTTCCCCATATTTCTGCACAATAGCTCAGATATGGTAACACTAGTGAGCAGTACAGAATATGGAGTGATTTTTGGTCCAGAACATATTTCGCTTTATTCATTATTGACATGTTTCTTGCTACTTTGTGTTGTATATTTTTACATGAGGTTTCTACTTCATTTTATAATTTATTATTACACCCAAAAATTTGTTTTTGCTTCCTGTTGGTTAAGTAGCTTCTTACCCAGTTCAAGACCAACCCTCTGATTCTATACCGTTCTAATTTGTTTATTAAGATATTGTGATTGATTTTGTCAAATGCTTTTAAGTCCAGTCCATAAACACTGTAGCAGCACATTTTTTTGCTATCTATTGCATTGGTAATCTCTTCTGTTATTTCGATTATGCCATTGATGTTGAAATGTTGGCTCTGTATCCGTATTGATTGTCTGTGAGTCTTTCATTTTTATTTTTGAATTTGTCCAATCTGTTGTTAAACAGTTTTTCAATAATTTTAGAAAATTGTGAAAGTAGAGAAACAGGTCTGTAGTTTGTTAACTGGTGTTTGTCACCAGTCTTATAAATTGGTATGACTTTTGCTATTTTGATTTTATCTGGGAATTTGCCTGTTTGAAATGATAGGTTGCTGATATACAGGACTGTCTCATAAAATTAGAATATTGTGATAAAGTCCTTTATTTTCTGTAATGCAACTAAACACATGAAAATGTCATACATTCTGGTTTCATGACACATCAACTGAAATATTGCAAGCCTTTTATTATTTTAATATTGATGATTATGGCATACAGTTTAAGAAAACTCAAAAATCCTATCTAAAAAAATTAGAATATTCCCTCAGACCAAGTAAAAAAAAAGATTTATAACAGCAAAACAAAATCAAACATTTGAAAATGTCAATTAATGCACTCAGTACTTGGTTGGGAATCCTTTTGCACGGATTACTGCATCAATGCGGCATGGCATGGAGGCAATCAGCCTGTGGCATTGCTGAGGTGTTATGGATGCCCAGGATGCTTCAATAGCGGCCATATATTAAAGGTTCTGAAATCTCTTCAATAATTATTATTTTTGTATCATTTCCATATCTTTTCCATTACAACCAGTTGAGGTCTTGGATTAACATTTTTCCACAATATTGATTATTTCCTCTTTTGCCACACCTTCGAGGAACATCGAGTGGGGATGTCTGTCTATAGCGTCATTCCAATCCTCAACTGACTCGGGATCTGGATTCTTTTCCTCCAGATTTGGTCCAATGTTCACAAAGTACTTATTGAAGCTTTCAACTACTTTGTTCATATTGTAATGTTTTTACATTTCCATCTGAGAAGTATTTAGGATAATCCTTCTTAGCACCATTTTTAATAATGCTATTTAGGATGTCCCATGTTGCTGTCATATTGTTTTTGTTCTAGTCCAATAATTGACTGTAATATTCATTCCTCCGTGTTTGTAGTATGCCAGTTAGCTTGTTCTTATACGTGTTGCACTTGTATTCTGCCTCTATAGATCTTTGTGTTATAAATGTTCTATATAATGTATTCTTCTTGTTGCGAGCATTTTTCAGTCCTTTTGTCATCCATGGTTGATTAAGTTGTTTCCATGGACAATGTTTGTCATAAAGCATCTAGAATGTATATAAAAAATACTTTGTCCCCACTTTGATCTCTCAGATCATTCTTGAAAGCTGTCATACTTTGTTCTGTACATATTTTTCTAAATGTATTTTGGTCATAAATGTACCTCTTCTTGTAGTTTCCGTCATAGATTATGAAAACTGACCGATGATCAATGACATTGGATATTAGCAGACCCCTTGTGGTATTATTAACAACATCATTAGTACAAATATAATGAGTCAGTGTGGCACTGTGTCCTGAGATTCGGCTTGGCCTTGAGATTTTAGGATATAAACTCAGGCTGTACATTGTGTCAATAAAGTCATCTATGGGCTTTTGTTTGTTAGGGTTCACAAGGTCAATGTAGAAGTCTCCACATAAGAAAGTTATTTTTTGACTGGTTTCAGTAAAAGTTGCCTTAATCCAGTTCTCAAACGTATTAATGTTTGACTTTGGTGATTTATATATAGACAACTGATCAGTACGTTTTGCTTTTTTCATGACATATTTCAATGGTTAGACATTCTAAGATATTATAAATAGCTAATGAGATATTTGTTTGCCACTTTGTAGTTTAAGTTCTTCATCACATACACAGCTACTCCTCTCTGTTCTTGTTGGTTCTGTTGATAACATTTAGTTTATATCTTCCCAGGTCTAAATCTATTCCTTTTTTAGCATCCATCAATGTTTATGAGATAGCAATAACTTTGAAGGGTTCGTTGAATTGTTCCAAAAAAATGCTCCACTTTATTGTAGTTTACATACAAACTTTTGCTGTTTAAATGAATACTCAACAGTTTGTTGTCGATTTTAACGTTTCCGTTATATTGTTTGTCTGTATAATAAAAACAATTATTCCTGGTATGAAAGAAAACATTTCATATATATACATATACATATACATGTATATGTATATATATACATATACATATATCCTTATCTAATTCCGGACTATTGTGATCTATGCTGCTGAAGGTTTTTAGTTCCATAAATTCCTGTTCATCAATCATTTGTGTTGCTCTAAGAATGTCTATAAGCGTAGATAAATGTGCACATGAGTAAAGATCTTGTTGTTCAGTAATCCCTTAGAATGTTGTAATTTTGTACTTGAATGTCGATGTTGGTTTTTCGTCAGACTTCAGACTTCATTATTTTTGTTGTTGTTGTTGTGGTTGCGGGGAGTTCTGATATTTGTCCAGATCCTTGACGTCTTTGATAACTAGGACTGTTGCTTGTGGATCTCCATTCAGCTTTTTGTAGATTTTGCAGTTGCCGCTCCACATTCTCTGAATTTACCCGTTTCCTAAAGTCGTGTGCTTTCTTGGCGATTTCAGCATTGCGTTTAGTGAGGTGCTCATTCATGTACACATTTGTACCCTTCAGCTTTTTTCCTGGCGTGGTGTTGTTGCCTCTTATATTCAGTGAAATGCACGCATCATTGGTGTTAATATCGACATCAATTGTTGCTCTGTTGAAGCAGCGTCCATGTCATCTGTTGTCAACTGCTCTTGCATAGGATCGAGCAACTATTCTGAATTAAAGGTCCTTGCTGAATTAAATGTCTTGCTCCTTTTCTTTGTTTATTTTTATGCTCACATATAATACACACTCATTCAATGTGTTCATCTATGAGCAATGCAACTAGTTCTCAAGACTTCTCAAAACTTCTTCTTTGCTCTCCTCCATAGGATTTCTGCAATAGCGACACTAATATACACAAACCCGCAGACGTGATCACATCACCCCTATACTAGCGTCCCTTCACTGGCTCCCTGTGTGCTACCGAATCAATTTTAAACTCCTTCTATTTGTTTTTAAATGTCTAAACAACCTCGCTCCAACATATCTCTCCGACCTCCTTCAACCTTACTGCCCCACCTGATCCCTAAGATCAGCCGATCAGCTGCTATTGACGGTCCCTGACACAAGGCTGAAGCTTAGAGGTGACAGAGCTTTCGCCGCTGCTGCTCCCAAGCTCTGGAACGACTTACCTCTGAGTGTTAGACAAGCCTCCTCTCTTCCTGTTTTTAAATCTCTCTTAAAAACATACTTTTATTCCATGGCTTTTAACACTGAGTGATATCCATCCTGCTATGGCGCCCCATAATACACCTGCTGTGAACCTGTTTTTACGTTTTATTTATTTTATTTTAATTTTTTTTTATCGTGCTCTGTTTGTGTTGTGTTGTGTTTGCTCGGTTCTCTTATTATCTTTTAACCTGCCCATTGTACAGCACTTTGGCTACCCCTGTGGTAAATTTTAAATGTGCTTTATAAATAAAGTTGATTTGATTTGATTTGACTCACTCTGCCTGTTAGACTGCCTTCCCTCATTCGTTCTTGTTACATCCTTGTAAACGCGCACGTTTCCCCCCATCATTTCCTGCCGAAAGAGGTTTATGAATAAGCTTTTGTGCTGCTCAAGATGTGTAATGAATACCCTCAGTACATGTTTTGCAATATGTTTGTGTTTGTTCTGCATGAGCAAAGTAGACAAGGTGGATCTTTCCCATCCTTGCTCTGTGTATTTATGTAGACATAACTTTATGTCCTGTACCTCTCAATGAAAGATGTGCAATAAACCATAGAAGCAACAGACATATTTGCTTAATAGATGCATGCTGCAAGTGGATGTTTTGAAGCATCATTTTTGACTATTCAGTTCAAAGTTTGTTACACTTGCATTTTAACAGCAACATCGTGCTAGGTTAGCCTGTTGAAAAACTGATTCATTAAACTTATAGCTCCTTTGTTTGTAGCTGGCTGATGAATATTTATTTGAAGATATGTAGCAAAGCCTTTTTTATAGCCGTCCGTATTTTTCGCACCGGATTATGTTGTGTGTCTATGAGCAAGTCAATTTAGGTCTATTTTCATACAAAAGGCGCACTGGATTATAAGGCGCATTAAAGGGGTCATATTATGATGTTTTATCCTACATTTAAAACACTTCCTTGTGGTCTACAATACATAACATGTAATGGTGGTTCTTTGGTCAAAATGTTGCATGGATTATGTTTTACGGACTATCTTCAAGCCGCTTCAAGCTTGTCTCTTCAGGATGGTCCGTTTTGTGGGCGTTCTTATTTAAGTGGCTCCGATTCGACAGTGTCTTCTCTTTGTTGTACCGGTAGTTTTAGCTCTCCATAGCGAGTCTACTGACTGATACAAGTTAGAACCCCATGGTACTTTTTATTAGAAATGGCAACAGCAGAGGATGAATACCCCACAACAAGAGGATAGAAATGAATGCCCCACAACAAGAGGATAGAAAAAAAGGAGCTTATTGACTGCGGCGCAGGCTACAATGCAAACGTGCATACGTTTTCGGGATTTATGCAAATCCCAAAAACACATGAGCAGGTACCAATAGGTAAGAAAAGTTGATTTTGCATTATACTGCGAAACAAAACTCTAGATCAGGGGTCTCAAACTCAATTTGCCTGGGGGCCACTGGATGCAGAGTCTGGGCGAGGCTGGGCCGCAAGAAAATATTTCTTAAAAAAAATATTTTTTAAATGTCTTTATTTTTATTTTCAACACAAAATAAAATCAAAATATAAATGAACAAAATGAGAATTAAGTAAATAAATCAGTCATAAGTAATAACAAGAGAGGAGAAGTCTAGCAAAACTTCTAGCCATTATGGACAACACCTCCCACCCACTACACTCGGACCTTGCGGGGAGAATGAGCATGTTTGGTGGAAGGCTCAGACTCCCAAAATGCAACACGGAACGACACAGGAGGTCCTTCATACCGACAGCCATCAGACTGTATAATGCATATGTTCCTATTTATATATTATATATATAATATATTATATATATTATATTATTTATTGTTATTCTTGTCTATTGTGAGCGAACTGTGGTGCTGAATTTCCCCCAGGGATCAATAAGGTACCGTAATTTCCGGACTATAAGCCGCACCTGACTATAAGCCGCACCAGCTAAATTTAGGGGAAAATACAAATTGCTACATATATAAGCCGCACCCGACTATAAGCCGCAGGGTTTTGATGTGTAATTACCCTAGTATATTGGGGTTCCTGCTACCACGGAGGGGATTGTCGGGACAGAGATGACTGTTTGGGAACGCAAAGCGTCCCATTTATTAACAATAATTCTTTCAATCATTCAATCAAACTTTCACATCTTTGACATGGCGAACAGCATTCGTGCAGAGTACAAATAATACAACAGTGCAAAGTAATACAAGGTGCTCGCCTGTACGTTATCAAAATAACTAGCCTACCGGTATATGAAAAGTCAGTCTTTAATCATTGCGTCATCGTCTTCCTCCTGTGTACTAAAACCACCGAAATCCTCTTCGTCGGTGTCGGAGAAGAACAGGCCGTAAATAAGCCGCACCCTTGTATAAGCCGCAGGGACCAGAACGAGGGGAAAAAGTAGCGGCTTATAGTCCGGAAATTACGGTACTTTCTATTCTATTCTAACAATAATAATTTGATTTCTCCAGTCAGCAACAATGTATACACATACACATAATGTGCAACCCGGTTCACTCTCTCATCTCCCTGGTATTTTGCATACTCCTCAGCATGTCTAATTATATAATGACGTTTTAAATTGTATTTCTTGTGCACGGCAACTTTCTCTGTGCAAATAAGACATGTCGGAACACATATATATATATATATATATATATATATATATATATATATATATATATATATATATGTGCTCAACAAAGAAATATTGCATCTCCCACTATTCCTGGAATTGTCTTTGCTCATCACTAACCTTTCTCTTCACTGCACGCTTTGAAAAAGACATGTTTGGGGTTGTAGAATATATTTGTACGGAGAATAATGTTATTTCCGCAATGTGTGTCGTTCTGCTTTTCCTCCCGACAGCAACACGGCGGTCGGCGGAAAGTACCGGGAAAAAGTGACGGCTCCCGGAGTGTTATATGGCGTCATATAAAAATATATGTAGTGTTCATCGTGTGAGGCAATGCAAATTAAACAATAAAAAAAACAAATAACGGTTTGAATTGGTGCAGGTTATCGCGGACTTTATTACTGACGGACAGGTGTCGCCGTGTGACTGCAGCACGTAAGACAACCCTCGTCTCCATGGCAACGTCTCTCGCTTTCACTCATTTGCCGCTTTTCCACTAACGCAGGGGTATTTTGGACCCAAATAACACAAATCGTCTCTGTCTGGAGCCAACGGGAGGGGGTGGGGTGTGGGGGGGTTGGGGGGGCTCGCTGTGGAGTTTACAGCGAGAGAGAGCGAAAGAGAGAGCGAGGGAGGTAGCGAGGGAGGGAGGGAGGAAGGAAGAGCGCGAACGTCAATGTTCGGCCCTCGAGAGCCATATACCACACCATGATTGGTAGATTCCTTGTAGCACGGAAGAGTTAGGGCTACAAGGAATTCTGGGTATTTGTTCTGTGGTGTTTATGTTGTGTTACGTGAGGATGTTCTCCCAAAATGTGTTTGTCATTCTTTTTTGGTGTGGGTTCACATTGTGTCGCATATTTGTAACATTGATAAAGTTTTTTTATACGGCCACCCTCAGTGTAACATGTGTGGCTGTTGACTAAGTATGCATTGCAGTCGCGTACGTTTGTCTATTGAAGCCGCATATAACATGTGACTGTGCAGGCACATTGCTTGTATGGAGAAAAAGTGGACGGTAAACCTCATACCCTCAATATTGTTGTCCTCAGTATTGTTGACTCAATATTGTTGTCCTCAGTATTGTTGATGGGTGAAAATTGGGAGGGTTGGCAAGAATGCTTCAGGTCCGCATACAGCGCTGTCAAGCGCCATTCATATAAAACTCGCGGGCCGCACTAACATTAAACGTTCATATTAAGGTGCGGGCCACACAATGACGTCTCGCGGGCCGCAATTGGCCCGCGGGCCGCATGTTTGAGACCCCTGCTCTAGATAATGTCTCCTTATAGGTGCCATTTTTGGGTCCTTATACACACACCATATTAATACCCGTATGTCAAGCTGTAGAAAATGGATGGATGGATGTTAAAGCACAGTATGTTTGATTACAGTTCCATCAAGCGGTGCGGCTTTGTAGCTTAGTCTTACTAAAACATTTTGACAGATTTTGAGCGTGGTGTGTAATGTTCTATATTCTCGATGAAACATCAAAGTTTTGGTGTTGCTTGCTTACGGGTACTTGCTCGCATCATTTATTGAACAGGCTTCAACCTGCAGTCCACACATACATTATGTGTGACTGCCATCTACTGGTCAAACATATTATTACACCTTGTACCACATACAATTGCTTCAAGGTCGGTAAGCACAGCTAGAATTAATAAGCACATTAGGCGCACCGGGTTATAAGGTGCACTGTCGATTTTTGAGAAAATGAAAGGATTTTAAGTGGTTTTATAGTCCGGAAAATAAGGTAATCTAGCTCATTTTCATTCTTTCATGATTAATCGTTCATCATTAAAACATGGTAGTTTAAAAGTGACTGTTTTAGCACCTTCTCTTAAACATGTAACAAAGAAGTGAAACCGATATTGCATTTTCTCACGTTTGGAGCGCAAACAAGCTCTAAGAACACGCAAACGTTAGAACAGTGGTTCTTAACCTGGGTTCGATCGAACCCTAGGGGTTTGGTGAGTCGGCCTCAGGGGTTTGACGGAGCCTCCGCCACGGAGGTAAAGACACATCCGACTTATCGTGTAAATAAAAACGTATCCCTATCAGCGTATTATGGATACCCCCAAACAATGTTCCCTCTAATTTTCCATCTGATTTGCAGGTTTTTTGATGATAGTTTGAAACTTTTACTAGCAGATTGCAAAGGAAGATAATACACAGTTTACACAATACAGTACATATTCCGTACAATTGACCACTAAATGGTAACACCCCAATAAGTTTTTCAACTTGGGGGTCCACCGAGGTCCACGTTAATCAATTCATGGTGATGTGTGTAAGGTGTGTCATTTGTTGTGAGTTTATGTTTATGTTGTGTTGGTTTTGTTCTTTGAACAAGGTGATGTTCATGCACGGTTCATTTTGTGCACCAGTAAAAAAACGTACGACTTTTTCTTGAATTTGAAAAAAATATATAGATGTATTTTTCACTAAAGAAGGGTTCGGGGAATGCGCATATGAAACTGGTGGGGTTCGGTACCTCCGACAAGGTTAAGAACCACTGCATTAGAAATATACCTTTTGCATAACAGTGGACTTTTTAAATGTGGTTACAGGGTCTTGCATGCCATACTGCCTCCACTGAGAGGAAACAGACAGCTTGTGTTGTCAAAAAGTCTGGGAAGGAGGTGTAAGTTCGGAGCCCCTAAAAGTGATAGCAGAGCCATGGCCAATTGCGAGCACACATTGGAAAGGGAAGATGGGAGTCTATAAATACACGGAATAATCTAAGTGTGTTGTCGCAGTCCCCATGTCCGCATGTCGCCTGGAGCCACACAATCTTTCTGCCTCCCCCTACATGTTGTGTCTCAGCAGGGTTTGGTCACTGGCTTTATGAACCCAGCAAATACACAGAAAAAGATGTAACACATGTAACCCACCACTGCAGTTAGAACTAAAATGAGTTAGTGCGTAAATTTGCACAACCACAAAGTAAGTATCAATAGTTATTTTAGTTCAGACCTTTGTTTTTTGTGTGTGTGTGTGTGGAGTGGGTGAGGATAGGGGCTGCGTGTGTGAGTAATGCATTAAAAAAAGAAGGTGGCTGCTGACGCCTGGTGTCAGCATCACGGTCTGGATGTCAAGATAGAACAGCTTTGTGTATGTGACGCTCCCTTCCCACTTAAGTGAAGTTGCGGCACGACGTCTGACATCACAATTTAATTCTCGTGTGTGAAACTATATATCTCTTGTAGCGTGTTAGTTGATTATCGCATTACAATATCAACTGTATTATTGGGATTTAAACGTAAAGCCGATACCGTTTTTATTTGGATGAACGGGTCTGTTCAAGTCTATTTTCATACAGAAAGCGCACTGGATTATAAAGCGCATTAAAGTTAAGTTAAGTTAAAGTAAAAGTACCAATGATTGTCACACACTAGGTGTGGTGAAATTTTTCCTCTGCATTCGACCCATCCCTTTGTTCACCCCCTGTGAGGTGAGGGGAGCAGTGGGCAGCAGCGGTGCCGCGCCCGGGAATCATTTTTGGTGATTCAACCCCCAATTCCAACCCTTGATGCTGAGTGCCAAGCAGGGAGGTAATGGGTCCCATTTTTATAGTCTTTGGTATGACTCGGCCGGGGTTTGAACTCACAACCTACCGATCTCAGGGGGGACACTCTAACCACTAGGCCACTGAGTAGGGTTCATCTTATGATTTTTTTCTACATTTAAAACACTTCCCTGTGGTCTACATAACATGTAATGGTTGGTTCTTTGGTCAAAATGTTGCATGGCTTATGTTTTATGGACCATCTTCAAACCACTCTGAGCGTCTCTTCAGGATGCACTGTTTTATGGCCGGTCTTAGGCCCCCTTTTGCTATGCCGGTTATCCAGGGTAAATCCCATCTAACCTTATCCTTGTCCACACACACAAAATGGTCGTTTAAGACCCCCTGCCCCCCTCCGTCCGCCGGCGCAACGCGACCTAGTACACATGCGCGGAAAATGCGCACATCATAGTCACCTCCAGTGTTGCTTGGTGTGCAAGTTCTTACATTAAATTTAACTAATCTGAACAATATCCAGTGTTGTGGTATTTCAATTAACTGGAATCCAGTGCGCTATGGCGCCCTATTGTAGTGAATCACACCTGAGCCATCATAAATTAATCAAATTTTTATTGGACAGCTGAAAGTAAACAATGTGATAAAGAACATTTTACAACAATCAATCTAGGGATCTAGATATCTGGTCAGCACACTCACTCTTTTGCCTTTACCTTCATTGTCCATTCGTTTTTTGGTGACTTTATATACTCTGGACCTAGACGTTGAGTCCGCGACATACATGGCGGACAATAACTGATACAGTCTGCTTTGCCAGTCCAAATGCGTTTTGATGTTTTCCGTAGTCTTCCCTCGACGGCCAGGTAATACAAAGCACACGCTACCTTTTTTATCACATCCACGGGAGCCAGCATTCTCATTGACTGTCCTTCGACAAATGGACGAAGTTTTTCGGTAAGTAGAATCACAGCTGACCCGGACATTCGAAAGTTCTCTTGCCGTCTGAGATGTGTTGTATCCGAAATAGCTGCAGTTTCGCGTTTTCCTCTCTTAAGGTATTCATGCGTGATTTCCACAAGCGTCTGTACATGTAGAAGAATGAGAAACACGGGCATGTCTGGATGACATCTTTCCAGTGGTTAGCTCCAGTTATTATGAAGCTGGCTGTGGCGCGTTCTTTCTGACGTCACTTCCTGTGTGGGGCGCGGTCTTTCTGGCGTCACTTCCTTTCCGAACTCAGTTTGTAAACGATCAATGAGTCCATACAAAGCTAAGAGTCGGAGATTCAAGAAATACACGGCGCACTTACCCGTGTAAAAAATTATCCAAGGAGGGGAATCTTAAACGATGGTTTAGTGTGGCTGACACGGGGCCTAGGCTAAATAATTATTCCTTTAAGGGGTTATCCGGCTTAGTGTGGACATAGCCTTATTTACCTGCCTCCACTTCGACAGCGCCGTCTCTCCGTCATCTTTGTTGTACCGGTAGTTCTTAGCGCTTCCATAGCGAGTCTACTGACAGATATAAGTTAGAGCTGTACGCTACTTTATATTAGGAATGGCAGCAGCCTCACTACAACAGGATAGAGAAAAAGAAGGAGCTTGATTAAGGGTGCAGCGATTTGTCAACAATAAAATGTGTCGCCGACAAATTGAATTGTCAACATAGTTGTGATGTCATCACTCGTGTTTTTCCGGAGGACGCGCCGCCGCACCGTCACTTGAATAACGTATGTGAAAACTTAAAAGTGTGGGAATATTTCTTCCTATTCTTGTAAAAAATATAAATACCTTGCTCATTTTGAAAAGCAGATCTTGTTTTATGACACTACATCTTTGATACGGGAGCATTTAAAGCGCAGGAATACCAAACATCTGGAGGATGCGGTCTCTACTCAGTAAGACTGTAAGATTGTTAGCTTGTACTTTGCTTGCTAGCTAACAATTGTTAGACAAAGTTGTGTGAAAAAATTATTTAAGTATCATTTTAGCCCACGTCCACCGCTAAATTTTGTCTTTATCAATACAAGTACATTTTAAAGCAGTGTCAACTTGCAATGCAATGGAAAAAATGCACAATAAAAAGTCCACACACACACCACACACACACACACACACACACACACACACACACACACACACACACACACACACACACACACACACACACACACACACACACACACACACACACACACACACACACACACACACACACACACACACACACACACACAACATCATGCACCAATGCACCGGTATTACAAGATTAAACATACAATCTATTAGATGGCTAAAAAGTTAAGAATTATTAAATGATAACATTATATGCATTAAGACTATTACAGTGCTAAAAATGCTTTTCAAACACATCATCACAAAATGCTTGTTTCTTTTTGTTGTTTTCTTTTTTTTGTTATTCATACTTGCCAACCCTCCCGATTTTCCTGGGAGACTCCCAAATTTCAGTACCCCTCCCGAAAATCTCCCGGGGCAACCATTCTCCCGAATTTCTCCCGATTTCCACCTGGACAACAATATTGGGGGCGTGCCTTAAAGGCACTGCCTTTAGCGACCTCTACAACCTGTCGTCACGTCCGCTTTTCCTCCATACAAACAGCGTGGCGGCCCAGTCACGTTATATATGTGGCTTTTACGCACACATAAGTGAATGCAAGGCATACTTGATCAACAGCCATACAGGTCACACTGAGGGTGGCTGCATAAACAACTTTTACAAATATGCGCCACACTGTGAACCCACACCAAACAAGAATGACAAACACATTACGGGAGAACATCCGCACCGTAACACAACATAAACACAACAGAACAAATACCCAGAACCCCGCTACCACCAACCCCCCCCCCCCCCCCCAGTCTCCCGAATTCGGAGGTCTCAAGGTTGGCAAGTATGCTAATGAGCAGCATAGGTACAGTATGAATAAATATTTATGAACAAGTTAGTCATCTTTGTTGTTATTAAGCACAAGCCTAAAAATCGCAAGCTGAAGTTAAAAGTTGATGGCTAAATTAGAGCCACTGAATATGTGTACGGTTTATAAGCCGACTAATCATTAAGATAGTCGATGACTAGTCGACTATTAAAATAGTCGTTAGTTGCAGCCCTTTTATTGACGACATCGTCCAACTACACTTTGGGTAAACCTTTACCATATATGTATGTATAGTATGAATATTCTGCCCCGAGCAAGTGCTCAAGTCATTCTAGACAAAAAGCAACAGTCGTAGAAATCCACAGGTGGAAGCTTCATCACAAAACTTGGTCAAATCTTTGTAAGTCAATATTGTGCATGAAGATATTCAGGTTTTTTTGTGTTGAAATTGCTGACTATGTGATGTCTTTGGTATTCGTGGTCATTTTGTTTTTTGTCTAAGATCAATTTTGGGCGATCAGGGCTTGTAGCGCTAAAGTTCACCGGTAGAACGCGATAACGCTACGCCTTAGTTTTAATTGTGATGAGTCACATACCGTTAAAGTGTGTGCAATGTTTGATGTAGTGCAGATTTTGTTAATTTCTATATGTGTAAACATATGTAGTTGTGTGAACGTATTAACACTAAAGCTGCTATTTTGTTCATGTAAAATACACAATAAACATTATTTATATAAAATACACAATGGATGCTATACTTTTGTAATGGTTATTTAAAGTTGATATTTTCAGTCTTACAATCATAAATGAAAAAGAAAATAAAGAAATAAAACTGAGGAAGGAAAATAATTCAAAAGAAGGAATGTCAATCTCCAACACAACCTAACCTAACAAGCTGCACACGCTGGAATTGAGTAGCAAGGGCGGGAATAATTAATATATTGACAGTGCAGCCTGGAAGACAATGTGTTTACTTTGCAGTTAAATAAATTAAGTCTCAAAGGAATATAACCTGCTAAGGCACTTTCTGAAGAACATCCACATTTTGATGTCCGACCCCTGAGCCCTTGGACTCTTGAAACTGTGGCCCTCTTCGTTATGTAGTTGAATAGCCCTGACATACAGAGTTGAATACAGATAATATAATACATTCAGTGCAGAATAACGCCATCATTTGTTTTGCCCTTTGATTTTATATTGTTTGAAGATGATTTCCCAAGAGCGGCATCTCTTGAAACTACTTTTAAAATTTTACCAGACACATTAAGTATATTTGCACAAAGTATCGGCATTGGATCGTTATCGCAGATACCAGCCTGAATTTAATTTGGTATCGGATCGGAAAGAAAATCAGTGGTATCACACATCACTGTCAAATTTGGAGAAAATGTGAGAAAATGCGCTTTATAGTCTGAAAAATACAGTAATTGACTATTCAACATTCAGAAGTGATGCAATATATTTTTTAGTTGTAACAGTATGCCATACATTTGACATTGTAGATGTGCCACAAATTGCAACAGATGTGTACAAGTAATTTCTTTTTATTTACCTAAACATCTAAGATGACAGGGAAAGAGGGTTTAATTTCTTAAATTTTAATACTCATTACACTCCGTAACGTCTTAATTTTTTCAACTTTAATGAGGATTTGCAGTACATGTGAAAATGAAAAAGAACCCCTAGCTCTTTTTGATCATGGTGTCATTTATGAACAAGTATGTATCGCATAACATGGCATATACATGGTTTAAATGTAACTTAGATATTGGGTATCACTATGTAAAGCACTTTGAGTCACTAGAGAAAAAGCGCTATATAAATATAATTCACTTCACTTCACTACTGTGGTATCGGTAAGGGGCAAACTGCTCAACCAGCTGATGACTTTATTATAAACGACGGTACGACAAATGTAACACGCATGAGCATATATTAACAGCTGAGTAATGTAACCAACATTTTAGCGCGCATATAGAAGGGGCTGGTTTGCCAATGACACTTTAAATGCACTAAAATGCAGCTGCCATCTTGCTGTGTTAATTTAAAAAAACAAATAGGGCTACACAAGTAGGTTGCTTTCAGCCACCACTGTCATTGCCAATGTTTTTTTTTACCTGGTGCTAAGTAGAGACCCAGGTGGTTATTTGATTTTTTTAGGACCATTTATCCATTTTGATACAGATGGCGGCTGGTTAATTGAATTGATTGGAACATTTTATGGCTCTTTAAAGGGAGCCGGATCTTAAAGTGGTCATATGATTTTGTACTTCCTTGTGCTCTACATAACATGTAATGATGGTGCTTTGGTCAAAGTTTTGCATAGATTTTGTTTTACAGACCATCTTCAAGCCGCTTTCTGACGGTCTCTTCAGAATGTGCCGTTTTAAACATGTAACAAAGAAGAAGCCGTCCTATTTACGTGTGAACGTCCTCCTCCAAGCCAATCACCCTTCGGTTGTGTCTCTACCCCGTCAGCCATGTTGTAATTTTGATTGCTTCCATATCGAGTTTACTACCAGATATGTTAGAACTATACGCTACTTTTTATTAGAAATGGCAACAGCGGAAGATGCATGTGCATGTACGAGTCAGTCTGCCCCACAACAAGAGGATAAAGAAAAATAACAAACTTATTGACTACAACTTTGGACTACAACTGAATAAAAATGGCGGACTAATGCAAAGCTCTTTGGGTAAACCTCTACCAAAGGTTTACTGGATATATATATATATATATATATATATATATATATATATATATATATATATATATATATATATATATATATATATATATATATATATATATATATATATATTATGTATATGTATATATATATTATGTATATGTATGTATATGTATATATATATGTATGTATGTATATGTATATGTATATATATGTATGTATGTATATGTATATATATATGTATATGTATATATATATATATATATATATATTGGAGATGTCCGCTGAAATATCCAAGGCAAAACTAAAGTCTCAAATTTTAAATGGCTAGTTTGGAGCAATATTGAATGAAGGCAAGATTGTTTTATATATATCTACCCTTCTTGGCATCCCAAATATACAAAATCATGTACCAACATGTAAATATTGGTTTTGCATAATAGCAAACTTTTAAGGAGCTGTTGCTGTCAAAAGACTCACCCATTTTTATATTTTGTTAAGTAAATCAAATATAAAAAACACCTGTTATATTTTGTTAAGTAAATCAGATATAAAAAAAAACTAGTTATAAGATCCAAATATCAGAATAATTAAAATTTCCACCAATATATACTTGGTAGAAATTATTCTGAAATATTACATTTTATTTTGCGTTTTGTTTTTGTTGTATACGTACTAAAAGGTGGACATTATATTTGACAGAGATCACGATTTTGCAGAAAAAAACAACTTTGTGGTACAATTAAAATGTAGCATGCTACAGATAAAGTTTATGCAAATGAGACATTTTCACATTTTATTTATAGAGAGAAAAAAAAAGGTCCATGTTTATAAGTTATGTCATGATAAAATGTGAATGCAAAACTCTACTACCCTGCTGAACTACTGTTTTTCAGGTGTTAATATCTCCTTGGTACAGCAGTAAAAGTGTTGCAAGCGTGTCCCATTGGCAGCAAAATGGCTCACAAACTACCTTCGACTGGGAATTGATTTTCATTGTTCACTTAAAAGAGCCATTCAAATAAATTTACTAATTTGCAAAGCTCGCATTGCCAGTGCATTTGTGGTACTTCACAAATATTCCTGTTTACATGCTGCGATGCTGGCTGAACTGAAGTCGCATGCGATATACTGATGTGTCACGTGATGTCATGTTATGGATACTGGTCATAGAACACAGAATATTTTGTGAGTAAAGTACAAGTAAATGATAGTTAAGCAACACTACCGTATTGTAAGTATGCACAACAGAGCTGCTATACTTATCCTGTAAAATCAAATTTATCACCCTGATTATTTTTGCATGTACAACCAGTGTTTATTCATGATGAAATGTGTCAGGAACACATAAAAAATAGTTTTTATTTTGTCCTGTATCATCTCACCAAATTTTGATTTCCGTCGTCCTACTGCCATTATGCTTTTATGCTTCCTTCTGCTTTCATTGATGTGAAAATGCTTAGAGATACAGGAATATCAATGTGTGCGTTCCCCTTTTTTGCTTGCTGGCTCCACACACCTGCTCATTTGCTTGTGTGTGTGTTTTATCATTCTGTTTGTTTTTAAACGCTTTTACCATTCCTCGTGTGTTAATGCTGCTGTCTGAACTACATCTGAGCGCACCGTTCCAGCTGGGACACATCTCACAGATGAAAGGAGGGACTCTGTTTTTTATGTACACGCCTATTTAAATTGTATGAGCTTGTTATTGTGCTGCGACTTGGCTAATTGAAAATGGAGCTGGTTAAATGAGGTTCGGTTGAAGATAGACCGAAATGATACCATGTTGACTAAATTGTCACCCAAATGTCTCCCTTGGTTCTCTCTGCCCTATTTTAAAGTCTTTAAATGTGATGAGCTCAGTCTTGCTTGATGAAGGCGTCTATGCAAATTCTCACAAAAGACGGATGAGAAAGATGTGGGAGGATGAGTGGGACCGTGCTATCTCTGGTGCCACCAATCTCATCTTGCACGGCCGACGAGCATTGGATTTACCATATCCCGATCAAAAGGAACGGGAAAGAGACTTGATGGTCCTGAGTGAGTGGGGCCCTCCCTCACCCGCCAACCAAAGCCTGAGTATCCATGACAACGGCAAGATCCGCTCTTTGCTGTTGACTTCTCTCAGTTAGCTGCGAGTGTTGAAGGAGGAAGTGGAGATAAGCAGGGATTAAATTCAATTTGTTCTGAACGGCTGCTTGCCCCTCATGTAAATGGAATAAGTAGGTTACACTGAGTTACACAAAGGGAGTAGATGAGTGGGTAAGAATGATGTTGTCATGGTTAGGTCACTTTTATCTCCTTCTAAAGTATTGCTCACCGTCTTTTCCATTAAATTAGGCTCCTTTTAGTACTGTGGTCGGTACCCAAAAAGATACTTGGTGCAGCTTGCTTAGCTTTCACACAATTTTTGTCGCTCAGCAAAGAACATATTACAAAACCCAAAACCAGTGAAGTTGGCACATTGTGTAAATCGTAAATAAAAACAGAATACATTGATTTGCAAATCCTTTTCAACCTATATTCAAGTGAATAGACTGCAAAGACAAGATACTTAACGTTCGAACTGGAAAACGTTGTTATTTTGTGTAAATATTAGCTCATTTGGAATTTGATGCCTGCAACAAAGCTGGCACAAGTGGCAAAAAAGACTGAGAAAGTTGAGGAATGCTCTTCAAACACTTATTTGGAACATCCTACAGGTGAACAGGCTAATTGGGAACAGGTGGGTGCCAGGATTGGGTATAAAAGCAGCTTCCATGAAATGCTCAGTCATTCACAAACGAGGATGGAGCGAGGGTCACCACTTTGTGAACAAATGCGTGAGCAAATTGTCGAACAGTTTAAGAACAACATTAATTTTTTGTTAGGGATTTCACCATCTACGGTCCATAATATCATCACAAGGTTCAGAGAATCTGGAGAAATCACTGCACGTAAGCGGCAAGCCTGTGACTTTCGATCCCTCAGGCGGTACTGCATCAAAAAGTGACATCGGTGTGTAAAGGATATCACCACAATGCCAAGTCACGTGGTACAACAGCGTGGCTTCGTCGTAAAAGAGTGCGGGTACTAGACTGGCCTGCCTTTAGTTCAGACCTGTCTCCCATTGTAAATGTGTGGCGCATTATGAAGCCTAAAATACGACATCGGAGACCCCGGACTGTTGAACAACTTAAGCTGTACATCAAGCAAGAATGGGAAAGAATTCCACCTGAAAAGCTTCAAAAATAGGTCTCCATATGTATGTATGTATGTACTGTATGTATGTATGTATATATATATATATATATATATATGTATATATACTGTATATATAAGACATGCACCTGGGGATAGGTTGATTGGCAACACTAAATTGGACCTAGTGTGTGAATGTGTGTGTGAATGTTGTCTATCTGTGTTGGCCCTGCGATGAGGTGGCGACTTGTCCAGGGTGTACCCCGCCTACCGCCCGAAAGTCAGCTGAGATAAGCTCCAGCACCCCCCGCGACCCCAAAAGGGACAAGCGGTAGACAATGGATGGATGGAGGGATAATAACCGTGATAAGTGTGGGCACGATAACCATGATATGGACTTTTCATTCCGTTATATCTTTATATGTTATGTTTATTAAAATATTCTAAACCAAAATGCTGTCTGCTAAGTTGAATATGTTGGGTGTTTATATACTTACTTTTTAGCTTACATTTTACAAAAAAAAAGCTTCTAAAAAGTACTTTAAAAGAGTGCTTGTGTTTCATTCACACCCAAGGTCCAATTATGCATCAACTTACAGTTCAGGCACTTTGAAATTCTTGTGCGGAAATAAATAACAATAAATAGATTGCTGAACTGAACTGAACTGAGCATCTAACGTAACATTTTCCAGCACAGCAAACGCACCAGAGTTAGTTTTAACCGACCCAAACATGACAAGTGTGAACGCAAACTGAACGTTAATAGCACAAGTTGGCCGTACATGCTGAGGCCCATCTCCAACAAAATTACCTCAGGAGAAAGTAGCAGGTGCATTCCTGTTTGGATTTGTATCGCGTTGACCCACCTCCACTCAAATCAGTGTTCCTTTCTGGGAGAAGACCTTCTTGAACTCACTTCTGCCTCCTAGGGTTTTTGTCAAGATGTAACAGTGTGTATGTGTGCGCGGTTTTTCGTGTGTGTCATGCGGTGCAACAGTGTGAGTCTTTGGCGATGAACCCTTTTTTTGTTTTCCAGTCAGGTAATTGTGCTTCAAGCAAGGCAAGGCAGTTTCATTTTCGTCGCACATTTCATACACAAGGTCACTCTATCTGCTTCCGAGTCATACCAAAGACTATAACAATGGGACCCATTACGTCCCTGCTTGGCACTCAGTATCAAGGGTTGGAATTGGGGGTTAAATCACCAAAAATTATTCTCGGGCGTGGCCACCACTGCTGCTCACTGCTCCCCTCACCTCCCAGGGGGTGAACAAGGGAATGGGTCAAATGCCTAGTGTGTGTGTGTGACAATCATTGGTACTTTAACTTTAACTTTATATGATTAAAAACAAAGAACATTTAAAAACAAAGTCACTAAAATGACAGGATGAAATACATATTTTTCTTAAATAGAAATGTTTCCTGCTTAACGTAACAACATACAATTAACATTATTTATTTAGCAGACATCTGACCTGCTTAAACTCACAATATCAATTCAGTGTTCAGCTTTGTGATTGACCAGAGGTCTCCAACTCCAAACCATAATCACTCTAAAATCTAGCCCTTAACCCCCGGACTTTCTTATTCACCAATTTTGCAATACCTAATATTGCCACTTCGACTACAGTGCTATATCTTTGTATACTATATAACTCTCATTATCCAATATCCACTCATTATTACTGTGAAGCATTCCTATGTGACTTTTTGACCTGGGGGCCCAACTTTTCCATTTCAAAGGCCCGGGCTCCACTCTAATATTAACGCTGAAGTAGTAACGTTACTCGCGATTTTTGTATTCAGTAATTATATCTAACCTACTTAGAGTTTACAATTTTGTCAAACGATATGAAACCATGTGTTAATCAGAAATATTATTATTTAAGTAACACATATACCCATACCTGCCAACCCTCCCGTTTTTAGCGGGAGACTCCCGGTATTCAGCGCCTCTCCCGATAACCTCCCGGCAGAAATTTTCTCCCGACAAACTCCCGGTATTCAGCCGGAGCTGGAGGCCACGCCCCCTCCAGTTCAATGCGGACCTGAGTGGAGACAGCCTGTTCTCACGTCTGCTTTCCCACAATATAAACAGCTTGCCTGCCCAATGACGTCATAACTGTAGAATGATCGAGGGCAAATTCTTGGTTTCTTATGTGGGTTTATTGTTAGGCAGTTTCATTAACGTCCTCCCAGAGCGGTAACAACACACAACAACAGCAGTCACGTTTAGTCTACCGTAAAGCAGTTCGTCTGCCGTAAACAGCAATGTTGTGACACTCTTAAACAGGACAATACTGCCATCTACTGGATAGCCTCCAGAACACTGAAATTCAAGTATTTCTTTTATTTATATGTATAATAAAATAAATAAATAAATATGTATATATATATAGCTAGAATTCACTGAAAGTGAAGTATTTCATATATATATATATACGAAATACTTGAGTTGGTGAATTCTAGCTTAAATATATTCCCCTCTTAACCATGCCCCGACCACGCCCCAACGACGGCCCCCGCCCTAACCCCGACCACATACATTTACATTTCGTGACTTGAATATTAACCAAGTATTGGTGATATTGTTATTATAAGCGCTAACGCAGACAAACTATTTATAGTGGTGTCGCGATCACTCCCGGGTGTCTCTATGTTTACATCGAGTGATCTGCTGCATTCTCGCTTCCTTGCTCCTTTAAAGTTTATTCTAGATCAAATCAAATCAAATCAAATCAACTTTATTTATAAAGCACATTTAAAATTTACCACAGGGGTAGCCAAAGTGCTGTACAATGGGCAGGTTAAAAGATAATACAAGAGAAACGAGCAAGCACAACACAACACAAACAGAGCACGATAAAAATCATAAATCATGCTTCTCACCGTCTCTCACAGTCTAATTTTAGTGTGTTTATCAGAATCAACACAAATACTGAACAGGACAAAAAAAAGAAAAAAAAGAATCAACACAAGTGCTGAAGAGCAAGATTGATTGGAATACATGGGTGCCATGGAGCAAAACATTTTTTCAGGAGCACCAAACAAAATTTGGTGTTTCACTAGAAAAAGTAATCATTTTTGAAGGATCTGGTCCTTGGGTAATTCACACTTCCGCTGTTAAGGAACCAAACATTGACGTATGACACCAAAAGGGTTGCGATAGACACTGCAGCCCATTCACTGGTCAACAGAGAAGGGAGAGTACACAAAAAAGATCACAACTGGATGTAGTCCAATGTCCTTTGTTTTGGTGTAAAAGTACCCCTACGTACTTAACTGTTTAACCTTTTTTTGACTTAGGTAGAAGAGGTGGTGGATGTTGAGACTTTTGCTTCAGAGGACATCCACATCCCAAGTATCTACGTTCACAGAATTGTCCAGGGAGGCAGCTATGAAAAGAGGATTGAGGTACAGAGGGTTTGAATTTGAAAAACAATGGACTTTTGTTTTGTTTTATTTTTAAATATTGTAGGTACAACATTTTCTAAATAGTAACTCTGTGTTGCAGAGTTTAAAATGATCCATTTGACTGTTTTCAGAAACGCACAGTTCAGAAAAGCCAAGAGGAGAAGCCCAAACCAAAGAAAGATTCCGATATTGTTCGGGAAAGGATAATTCGCCGTGCAGCTTTGGAGTTTGAGGATGGGATGTATGGTATCCTTTTCCTGAAATGTCATGACGATTTTTGTATGCCCTTATTATTGGTGTTGGACACCATAAACAGTTAATGAATTAGTCTATCAGGGTATGAAATGAAGACTTTTAGCCCCACCGCCAAATATTTGTCGGTCATTTGACCAATACATTTTGCAGGTTTTGCCTCCAATTTTATGGGACTTTTGAGAACTTTCCCAGAAGCCATTTTTTCAAATCATCTTTAGATTATTTTTTTTTAATCGCATGATAACAGATTTCATCCTTAATGAATGGCTGACCAGCTAACCTCGGTATTGGCATCCCCATGTTGGCCAGCAATTTCATCAAACCAGACATCACTGTGCATCTGCAAAGCGAAAATGGCATTTTGGGATTGGTAAGATGCCTAAAGATGAAATGTTTAAAGCTTTAACAAGTGGATTTACTGCAGTTTTTTGCATGAAGCAGGAATAATAGCCACGAGGGGCCTTCTTTTCAAATGTGTTCAATTTATTATGTGACACGTGACGGCTAGACTAATTTTCCTCATTTCCCTACTCCAAGTCGTTACTTGCTGTCTGAGTCTAAAAGAAATAATGCTGCTGGTGCTGCGATAGAATGACTCCAATCAACTTTTGTTGACAGGAGAGTGTAGGCGTTCGTGTCAGTGTCTGATTTGTCAAAATGTCTTTTAATTACTCGCGCCTGTTTGTTGTTTTTCAACAAAGCAATGCAGTCTTTTTCTCCCCCTCAGAAATCAAAGTCTCATCTTGTCATCTGAGTATTTTGATTGTGTCCAGCTGTCCTTTGCACACATCCCATTTTATCTTGGTGTTATCTTTGCAGGGCCCATACCCCACTGACGCTGAAGTAGATGCAGACCTGATTAATGCTGGTAAGGCTCATAGATATATACCAGTGGTGGATTTAACGCAGTCAAAGTCTGAAATGCAAATGCTCATTAAAGTATTAACTGTCATATAACATGAACACTTCTTGAACATTTGTATTATTGCATAATTCATTTGAAACATTCTAATGCTTAGCAAGTATTACGTTTAGTCAATTGCATTATTAAATAATCACTTCAGTTTTTCTGTTCTGCAGGCAAAGAGACTGTCACGGTGCTCCCTGGAGCTGCCTATTTTTCCAGCGATGAGTCATTTGCCATGATCCGAGGGTAAGACTTTGAAAGTAGTTTCTGAAAATCAGATACGTGTGGCATATGCAGGCTTGACTGACTGCTTAGTTGTACTTGCTGATAATGTCAAATTCTCCTCCGTTTAAAAGTGCAGTGGAACTTTACAAGTTGAACACAAGCCACAGTGTTTCCCACACATCCATTTATTTGTGGCGGCCCGCCACGAAAGAATTAAGGCCGCCACAAATAGATTTTTTTTTTTTTTGTCCTGTCCAGCTTCTTAGGCAAATCATATAATTGATGTAGATGCCCATATCGGCTGTTCAGATTTACTTTACAAAAGAGAAGTGTAGGATCAAGATTTTTGGAGCTCTTTGTTCAGTGGATCCGATGTTTGATGAAGCTTTGTGTCTATCTACCACCACTACTGTTTTCTGTTTATTTGTTACTGACTGTGGCAGGACACCTCTGCCTCTGTTTCACTTTATGTTGCTGGTAAATAATATGGTTGTAGTAGTAGGCTAAAGTTAAATTATTTAGTATGCACTAATTAAAGGGGCAGAGCTTTAAGAGACATTTTAGCTTTTATATTTTTATAAGATATATTTTTTGTAAGAACCACAATTAATAAATATATTTCAGTGAATAACTTATTGTTCAAATCTGTATATAAATATGTACATAAAGTGTTGTAATTATATTGTAAAATGTTTGGATGGATGGACGTTTAAAACAAAACTGTTATTATTAATTAGTAAGTATACATTTTTTTAGCCTTTTTAGAGAAAATCATATCATTGTAGTAAATTATGCAAATTATTCAATGATGTCATGGTGACCACGCCCATAGCCACGCCCCCACCGCCACAGGTATCTTGGCAGTTTATGGGAAACACTGGTCCATTCTGGCTTATGCATGGTTGTTTTTAAACCAGGCCAGGGGTGGGAAACTTGTGGCCCAAAAGGCTTATTACGGTACGTCCCTCAAGAGGATTTAATGGAGCCCTCTATGCAATTCTCAAAAGGGACCTCTAATGATTACATCTACATTTAAAACATACATCTACACCTCTTCAACTAAAGAAAAATGGTACAGACCCGCAAAACGTAACACAGCTTATAAATAGAGATGTCCGATAATGGCTTTTTTGCCGATATCTGACATTCCGATATTGTCCAACTCTTAATTACCGATACCGATATCAACCGATACCGATATATACAGTTGTGGAATTAACACATTATTATGCCTAATTTTGTTGTGATACCCCGCTGGATGCATTCAACAATGTAACAAGGTTTTCCAAAATAAGAGAACAACTTCCACTCAAGTTGGGCGGCGTTGGGGGGTTGGGGTTTGGGGGTTGCGGGGGGTATATTGTATATTGTAGCGTCCCGGAAGAGTTAGTGCTGCAAGGGGTTCTGGGTATTTGTTCTGTTGTGTTTATGTTGTATTACGGTGCGGATGTTCTCCCAAAATGTGTTTGTCATTCTTGTTTGGTGTCGGTTCACAGTGTGGCACATATTTGTAACAGTGCTAAAGTTGTTTATACGGCGACCCTCAGTGTGACCTGTATGGCTGTTGATCAAGTATGCGTTGTATTCACTTGTGAGTGTGTCATAAGCAGTAGATATTAAGTGATTGGGCCGGCACGCAAAGGCAGTGCCTTCAAGGTTTATTGACGCTCTGTACTTCTCCCTACGTCCGTGTACACAGCGACGTTTTAAAAAGTAATACATTTTACTTTTTTAAACCAATACCGATAATTTTGAAACCGATACCATTAATTTCCGATATTACATTTTAAAGCATCTATCGGCCGATAATATCGGACTACCGATATTATTGGCCGACATCCCTACTTATAAACTTTTAAAAGTTTTCATCTTTTTTATTTTATATTTTGCAGGAAAAGCAATCTGTACATGTGAAATTAAACCTTTTTTCTTTTCTCTTTTCTTTTTTGTAAAGTGTTCATGATTAGCTTACCCAAGGGGTTGCACACTCGAGAATCTGAACTGAACACACAGGCTTCCATTCTCTTTTACTTACCTTCCTTTGCACTTCAGGACTCAGCCGTTCACGGCCTCACAGACAGTGGGAAGGTATAGAACTCTTTTTAAAAATGAAAAATGTTCTCACTCTGGGTTTGAAAAAATCTGTGGGAGACACAACAAGGAGGCAGAAGAGCCACATGCGGCTCCAAAGCCGTGGGTTGCAGACCCCTGGTCAAGATAATATGTATTGCATATGCTTTTGTGTAGATTTTTAAATGGTAAATGGGTTGTACCCTATTTTACCTTGACATTATTTCCACATCCATCCTCTCCGAAAGTACCATAATTTATCTTTTGAAAATGTACATTGTTTAAAAATATGTCTTGAATTTGTCACCGATATTTTCATTCAGACACAGTCGAAAATAAACTTCAAAATGTAGATTCACCTGGTCACAACATTAGGTACACGTGAACACACTCCGATTGATACAGACTTGCATAAAAACAGCTGCTTTTATCAGCTTTTATGTCGCTGCATATCGCACATCAGTTGTATTGTGTGCTTGCTAAGATTAGATTAAAAGTGTACTTTATCATACCTTTTATTTTTGTTTCCTCAAAGCTGCATATTATATTTAATGTTCACAAAAGTATGTCCATCTCGCCGTGATGTCGCCAGAATGCAAACTCCCACAGGCGGAGGCATACAAAACTGCGTGTAAGCTAACGCCCAAATGCATGAACCTTATGATTTGATGCTTTGACATTGTTCAACAAGAGTATCCAACATTCTAACACCATTTATAAGTCAGACAATACAAAAATCCTCATAATAAACATTAAACAATACCTCAAAAGGAATTGTTGTAAAACGCCCAAAACCATATATGCCAAGTGTTCTGAAAATTACTTTTAAAAAATTATTTATTATAGTTAATTATTACTTTACCAAAAAAGTAGTTGAATTACGAACGGAATTACTCTTAAGTAAATGTAATTAATTACATGGGAAAGTAAGTATTTAAAAAAAAAAATTGCAGTTTATAAACATTTCACATAGATCACAGTGTAAAATGCTGGGCCTGTTGCCAGGTGACATCATCGAGGGTTTCAACGGAGCTGTGTTTGTTAACTTTAGCCGTCAGCTGCGGCAGTGTCTCGGCTCTTACGCCAGCTCTTTTCACTGGAATGTGTTGCCTTTGGTTAATAAAGAGACTGACTGTGCTTTGATGGCTCTCGCGTCTCCTTTTCAACAAATGGTGTATTGTATGGATGGCAAGTTTGTCACTTCAATCATTGATTTGTTGTTCATTATTCCCATTAGGATATGTGTGCATATGTTTTTTGCTGTGTCACCATGTGATGCTGCCTCTTATTTGATATGAAATTCATTTTAGTGCAGTATTGCTTGTTGCTTTCACAAGTAAAACGAGATTTCCTGCATTGAACTTACACTTATGACGCTGTGTTGTTGTTGACGTAACTAAAACCACATCAAAAGTAGCGTGCCACGTTACATCAAGCTACCGCTAACGGCGTTGTCACCTAAAAGTATATTTTTTGATTACTCATTACTAGTGAAAGTAACGCTGTTATTAACACTGTTCATGCCTCATTGATCATTTCACTATATATTTGTTAATGTTATTCTAGCTGAATACACACTGTAATCACAGGACACAGCCAGTAGTTAACTAACTCACAAAGGTTTTGTGACGTAAGCTGCCACAAACTCAGTCCTTGCTAATATTCCCAAAGTCCTTGGTTTCTCATAGATTTGCCAGCTGTCTGAGATTGCGCACCTGCACTCGCATCAGTTGTTCGTGTGCACCCATTGGAAATCCAACAATGCTCATAAATAACACTGACCAGTCACACTGGCTACGACCACGCATTGAACCTTGGCCTAAACCTGTGTACACTGATTTATGGGGCTTCACTAAAAATAAATCACAAAAAGATAACTTATTTTTATTGTTAAGCTTGTATAGTGACGATATTGAGACTGCAAAATATCATTGTGACCTTTTCAAGAACTCAGCTGATGCTTTCCTTATAGGCGCATAAAGCAATCAAATTATAACCAGTTGACAGGGTTGTAAATCAAGCCAATATCAAGGACTGTATGAGAGCTGCATTGTCTACCTAAAATAATATTTGGAGGGAGATGCAGGTTCAAAACCTCCAGCATGACCAACAGCCTGTATCCTCAGGCAGTCAGACTGTTGAAAAAGCATTGTTCACCTCTCACCTCTCCACCCACCTGTTCCATCAGACTCTTTTCTGCACAACTACAATAACTGTGAACTCAAATTCTACAAAACAAAACTCATACTGTACACATTTCAGCTCCTACAGTTTATCTATCTCACTTTATGGTTGTATTCTGCTGTTACTGATAATAATGTTCCTTATTACATATTCGCACTACATTGCACTACTACATTCTTCTCATGTTATATTCGTGTTATCTATTATGATGACAACAATACATTATTGAATATCTTGACGATCCAATTAGGATTTCACCATGGATGGTACCAACAGGGAGATATTCAAGGGCTCGGATTCACACGTTGACACCTAACTTGCGTTTGTCTCTCTTCAGCGGTCACATCAACCTGACAATGCTGGGAGCCATGCAGGTGTCAAAGTTTGGAGACCTTGCCAACTGGATGATTCCGGTAAGTTTGTCTTTGGATGATGCACTTTTCTTAATAGTCGGTTACAGCTGACATTTGTGTTGTAATCTTATTAAATTGCAATATCAGTGATTTTTAATTGGAGGGTTGGGACCTAAATCGGGCTGGGGCACAGACAGCTAGTGAAAAACTACAATATATATATGATGGCTGACTTGTTCTTTGTATTTTCAAGTGAAATTAGGCAATATCTTTGTCTTCCTCCTTGTAGTATAGTAAGAGGTGGGTAGTAACGCGATACATTTACTCCGGTTCATTTACTCATGTATTTTTTTGAATAAATTGTACTTGTCAGACTAATTTTAATGCAATATACTTTTTACTTTTACTTGAGTTTTGTGAAGAAGGAACGCTTCTTTTACTCTGTTGCATTAAGTTTAATTCCAATCGCTACTTTTATTTATATCGTCATTACATTTATTTATAATCTTCTTAGAGAGACTTGTACCAGCTGGCACTGTCACATGACTCTTTCACACCAATCCAATGTAAGCACTAGTGACGCTTGATTCTGTTCCACCAATCTAACGAAGACTGGCAATGACATGACCTCAATCAAACTACAAACTGTAAAAAGTGTCATGATGCCAGACGAATCAATGTCAATGTTCACCTTACAAACTCGAAGAAAACAACAGCTACAGTCGTGGTCAAAACTTTGCATACACTTGTAAAGAACATAATGTCATGGCTGTCTTGAGTTTCCAATAATTTCTACAACTCTTATTTTTTTGTGATAGAGTGATTGGAGCACATACTTGTTGGTCACAAAAATCATTCATGAAGTTTGGTTCTTTTATGAATTTATTATGGGTCTACTGAAATGGGACCAAATCTGCTGGGTCAAAAGTATACATACAGCAATGTTAATATTTGGTTACATGTCCCTTGGCAAGTTTCACTGCAATAAGGCGCTTTTGGTAGCCATCCACAAGCTTCTGGCAAGCTTCTGGTTGAATTTTTGACCACTCCTCTTGACAAAATTGGTGCAGTTCAGCTAAATTTGTTGGTTTTCTGACATGGACTTGTTTCTTCAGCATTGTCCACACTTTGGGAAGGCCATTCTAAAACTTTAATTCTAGCCTGATTTAGCTATTCCTTTACCATTTTTGACGTGTGTTTGTGGTCGTTGTCCTGTTGGAACACCCAACTGCGCCCGAGGCCCAACATCCGGGCTGATGATACTAGGTTGTCATTCAGCCAACTAAGATACTGCGGCACAATTTCTTAAGAATTATTCGGCTCGTAGGTGCCACTCGACTCGGGCTCTTGATGAGTGGTCACAACACTGATGGCACCCCGCAGTCAACATAGATGAAGCAGATTAACAGATAATGCTTTGGGACTTGGGTGGACTACATATCTGTTGTGGGGGGTCACATTTATGGAGGACCCAATCGAACTACCAGACCTTACCTGTACCATACTGAACTAAATGGTGACTTGGTGAAAGCAAGCTTTATTGAAATAGATAAGCAGCCCAATCAAATTGTTTTCTTCCAAAAATATTTACCTACTTGAGAATGAAAATAAAACAGTTTTTTGTTTGCTAACAACTGTTGGGGTTTCTTTAAGTACTACAATGCTTTAGCTGTTATGTTACTGACTCCTACCAGAACATGAATGATTGTTATTCTCTGGGAATGGGCTTGTAGGCGCTTACAGTGTAATGAGTGGGCATGGGATTTGATGTTTGATCAGGTCAACTGGATTCTGGGCTACAGTGGCCACAGCCCTCCTCAATAATTACCAAGGTCAAGAACCAGTTAAAAGCCTATGGGGGCATGTGCCAGACACAAAGTTGCCGCTGGCACATTGTGGTTTTCCACTTGACTGAAGTGTGCATGTTGCTTCAGGCAGTGTGTTATTTTAAAAGATTGGCCATGAGATGGACAGACAGCAAAGTATTTTCCATTAACTGTGGTTGTGTGTTGGTAATTAGCAGAGCAGTCCTTTATGTAGCTGCTTTTCAATATAGGTTTTACTCAGCGGTTATCTTGTTTGGCCATACTGACGTTAGACAGCGGACTTGCAAGCCACCGTCCTCACCTACACCCCAATCCTCATTATCCCCTCTTTTGAAAAGGTGGATGAAGCGAATTACAATCCCCACCTTCTACGATAATGAAAATGATTCACTATCTAAAGATGGGCGCTTAGCGTGAAATTGGAAATGTTTTAACGTAGGAGTTGGGGGTGTGGCGCTCTCTGCGTGATTATTCTGATTATGAACACTCTCAGAATGCAAATGCAGATGAACGTTTTCCAGATGAGGGCTTTAAAATGCTTTTACATCTCCAGTCAGGCTGAACCATCTGGATCAACAATGGCTTGAGACAAAGTGGCTGTAGTAGACTAAAGGACATGTTGCTCGTGTTTTGGAGATGACTCAAGCTCTCTTTAAATGCGGGGGTCTGGCACCCAACTGTTCACACAAAATAAAAATATCTATGTCCACCTCCGCACTGGACTAGCACTCTCTAGGTTTATTTTACATTTACCGGTAAATAAAAATATGTTTAACATGCTGTCGGAACAGTACTTGCTTATTGCTTGACATGTGTGGCAAATATTGACAATATACATTGAACAAAAATTCAAATGCAACACTTTTTTTTTTGCTCCCATTTTTCATGAATTGAACTCAAAGATCTAAAACTTTTATATATTATTTATACAAAATAACTATTCCTCTCAAATATTGTTCACAAATATGTCTAAATCCGTGTTAGTGAGCATTTCTTATTTCCCGAGATGATCCATCCAACCTCACAGGTGTAGTATATCAAGATGCTGATTAAACGGCATAATTATTGCACACAGCACAATGCCACAGATGTCACAAGTTTTTAAGGAGCATGCAGTCGGCATGCTGACTGTAGGAATGTCCACCAGAGCTGTTGCCCGTGAATTGAATGTTCATTTCTCTACCATAAATCGTCTCCAAAGGCGGTTCATGGAATTTGGCAGTACATCCAACCAGCCTCACAGCCGCAGACCGCGTGTAACCACACCAGGCCAGCAGGTGCACCTCCATGATCGTCTAAGACCAGCCACTCGGACAGCTGCTGCAACAATTGGTTTGCATAACCAAATAATATCTGCACAAACTGTGAGAAACCATCTCAGGGAAACTCATCTGCATGCTCGTCGTTCTCATCGGGGTCTCGACCTGACTGCAGTTGTCGTAACCGACTTGAGTGGGCAAACGCTCACATTCAATGGCGTCTGGCATGTTGGAGAGGTGTTCTCTTTACAGATGAATTACCGTTTTCACTGTTATGAGCAGATGGTAGACAGCGTGTGTGGCGTTGTGTGAGAGAGCGGTTTGCTGTTAAACGTAACTTGCGTTGCATATCTTTGCTTTAGCAGGTAGTGCGGTTAGCATTTGCTTTTCATTTAAAGGCCTACTGAAATGAATTTTTTTTATTCAAACGGGAATAGCAGATCCATTCTATGTGTCATACATGATCATTTCGCGATATTGCCATATTTTTGCTGAAAGGATTTAGTAGAGAAAATCGACGATAAAGTTTGCAACTTTTGCTCGCTGATAAAAAAAGCCTTGCCTGTACCGGAAGTAGCGTGACGTCACAGGAGGTAATATTCCTCACAATTCCCCTTTGTTTACAATGGAGTGAGAGAGATTCGGAGCGACAAAGCGACGATTACCCTATTAATTTGATCGAGGATGAAAGATTCGTGGATGACGAACGTTAGAGTGAAGAACTAGAGGCAGTGCAGGACGTATCTTTTTTCGCTCTGACCGTAACTTAGGTACAAGCTGGCTCATTGGATTCCACACTCTCTCCTTTTTCTATTGTGGATCAAGGATTTGTATTTTAAACCACCTCGGATACTATATCCTCTTGAAAATGAGAGTCGAGCACGCGAAATGGACATTCACAGTGACTTTTATCTCCACGACAATACATCGGTGACACACTTAGCTACTGAGCTAACGTGATAGCATCATTCTCAAATGCAGATAGAAACAAAATACATAAATCCCTGACTGGAAGGATAGATAGAAGATCAACAATACTATTAAACCATTGACATGTAACTACACGGTTAATAGTTCTCAGCCTGGCAAAGCTTAACAATGCTTTTGCTAACGACGCTGAAGCTAACTTAGCAACCGGACCTCACAGAGCTATGATAAAAACATTAGCGCTCCACCTACGCCAGCCAGCCCTCATCTGCTCATCAACACCCGTGTTCACCTGCGTTCCAGCGATCGACGGCGCGACGAAGGACTTCACCCGATCATCCGTGGGGTGGGCGGCTAGCATCGGCTAGGTGTCTGCTATCCAAGTATTGCTACAGCCAGCCACTAATACACCGATCCCACCTACAACGTTCTTCTTTGCAGCCTCCATTGTTCATTAAACAAATTGCAAAAGATTCACCAACACAGATGTCCAGAATACTGTGGAATTATGAAATGAAAACACAGAGCTTTTTGTATAGGATTCTACGGGCTCCGAACACTTCCCTTGCCCTCGTGACGTCATATCCAAAATAATTTTTTAACCGGAAGTTTAGCGGGAAATTTAAAATTGCACTTTATAAGTTAACCCGGCCGTATTGGCATGCAATGTTAAGATTTCATCATTGATATATAAACTATCAGACTGCGTGGTCGGTAGTAGTGGGTTTCAGTAGGCCTTTAAAGGGGACCTACTATGCAAAACCGACTTTTCTTACCTACTTGTTTTTGTGTATTCAGGATCTGCATACGATTTATTGAATCAAAACTATTGAAATTGAATAATTTGGTGTGTTTGCAAACAGCTAAAATTATGCACAAAGCAAACAATAACCTGCTACACAAGAATGGACAACATTTGTTCTCAACAAAAGAGGAGAAATATTACCTTAAAGAAAAATGTCACTTGTATGCATGCACACCACTTATGTTCTTTAGTATGTAAATTTGTGGAATGAAATTATGGAATAGATTAAGCAAAGAAGTCCAACAATGTTGAACTAATATGATCCACTTCAAGAGGCTGTTCAAACTGGAAGTGTTTACAAAATACAAGGAAGAAACATTTTCATAAACGCCTTGAACCTTGAATGAGATACAACCCTTCTCATTATGGGAATTATAACTGATTAACTGCCTATCAAGAGAACTGTTGTTCCTCATTGATGTAAATTGTATTACAATATGACAATAGAAAGTAATCATATGTGTCAGGAATAGCAATGAATTGTAGAAGGGGTAGGATAAAACAAGCGTTGATTCTTCCTACTCCTTTTTGGACGTATGGTAAAGAGAAATGAGAATATGTAAATTGTATGATGTAACATATTGCGACTGCAAACTTAAACCAAACATATATAATGTACATGCTTAGTTTTTGCAGTCACACTCCTGTTGCAAGATAAATATTTTGCTGCCATCCTAATTTGGCAGTTGCTTTAATAGTATAAAGTTAATGTTTTTTCTCAATGTTTAGTTGCTGTTGTTCAGCAAGGTGTAGTTTCCAACAATATTTAGTGATATCAAGATACTTTATCTGCCGTAATCTAGTTTAGGGATGTTTCAATCAGCGTGTTATGCTACCGATTCCGATACCAATCACCTTTTTTAATTACATTTAAATTTAATTACAATTTTTGTTAAATGTTTAAACATATTTATCGTCAGTGCTACAGTATTCTACAGTACTGACATTGTAACAATGTCAACACTGTATTTTAAGTTGTTAATTTTTTTCTTTTATGACATACAATTATTTAAGCAAAACAAAATCAATAGTACTCAATAACTAAACAAAAGCAATAACTACCATTTACTACTGTATTTGTGAACAATAAAAAACAGATTTTATGAAAATTAAAATATTGGTATATTCACTCTAGTATTATCCACTGTATTATCCCTGTATGTGTATGCTTTGATTCAAGTTATGTAAGTGACTAGTTTAGCGATTAGCATACCCTTTTGGCTGCTCCTACTTGCATTTACTGTGTAACATGTTCAGCCTTGCTCTCCACTCCTCCAGTGATAATGTTACATACAAGACATGTAGTTTACTTTATCTAGTAATGTTTTGCGACTATTTTTTAGGCACCATTTTTAGCCGTACCAAAACCAAGACATATTTTTGGTAATCATTTTTGTTGAAAACCTGTGAAAAATGGAGGTCCGCTCTATATATCGAAAAACAAATATAAAAACCAAAACGTTGTTTCAAAAATAGATTTTCTTTATCTTTGGAACGTCCTTTCCATTCCAAAATACACTGCAAACAGCAACAGTTTATTTCCCCAACATGGAGTTTGTTATGCATATTTGTATTTCGATGGCAACCCACCAAATCCCTGTTTTTTAGCTTGTACACTACAAGAGACACTACAAAACAGGACCGCCTTCATAATCCAACAGTTTTTACTTGGCCAGTAGAAACTGTTCTCTCCCCTTCACCATCTCTGGCATTTTCCACTGTTTGACACAAAAGGCTCTTCATTTAATCACATAGCGACAGACTGCTGTCTGCCTCGGTTACCCGGACGACTAATGACAAGTGTTTGGATGAAAAGTCGGAAATGCAAATGTTTGGGGAGGCAATTCGTAACTGCATTCCCAGTACAGGGGCCTTGTATGCCACTATTGGTACTGTAGTTATAACACACTTGATTTGGAATTGTTTTACCAGACCAATTGCTACACACAAAAACTCACATCCTCAAGTATGTGGGCAAGAATTAATAAAGGTGAATTGCAGTTGTTTGCCTCCACCCACATCTGTGCATTCTCTTGCTGGATTAAGCAAAAACAGACAAAAACTGGATGAACGACTAAAGATCCAATGTAAATCCGTGGGGGAACTAATAAGCGTTGTGTTTGGTTGTGTACTTTCAATGATTTCAACCTTCAAATTAGTTGTGTAATGGCTTTTGATTAGGCGCCAGTCTGGCTTGTTTATACAGTAATTTGGTTTCAGAATGGGCAGTGCTTAATTCTACTGTACTCCCATCCACCATGAAACAAAGCACACATCATTAGGAGAGCCATTAAAATGCCTACAAAGCCCCAGGTAAGCACTGCTATTTGCAGCAGCCTCACCAATATTAAGCTTCCAAGAGGGTTGGAATAGACTGTGTATCGAAGGGTTTTCACACTCACTTTGTTGAATGGTTGACATTTTAAAATAAATAATTAATTCCAGGTTTAATAAAATATATTCAGCTATACAGGCATTGTTTTAAGTCTGTGGTTCTTAAACTTTTAACACCAAATGCAATCCCAATAAATATTTCACTTAGCGGGTACCATTATTTTTCTACCTTTGTCAGTAATCACGGTTTAGCTTCAAAAGTGGCCTGTACTCAAGAGTCATTGGTTTGTGACATATTACAATAGTTACACAATGATATTTCAGGGATGGAATATTTAGTTTTAATCAGTTCTGTCCATTGATTATTTTTTAAAACTGATTAATCACACTTTTTAATTTGGATTATTCATGATTAATCACAGGTTGGCATACCAGTCACTGTCTCCTCACTCATATTTGTTAATTAACCTGATTAATGATCATATTTCAACCAACGCTGCCTTTCAGGTAACCATCCATGTTTAAAGTAAAGGAGCATGTACGGTCAAAATAAATTGCGTGACTGATATGCATGTATACATTATTGATGTGATAATTCTTTCTGATTAGTCACACAAATTAAATTATTATTGACATCCCTCATTTTTATACAATTCCAGTATTCTCTGGTTAATCAATGTGTATTTGTATGATAGCAGTATGGTATTTCATACAAATTTCATGTGTAAATATCACGTTAACTATAATTTCCTTTAACGACACTCTTATTTTTTGATGCGTTATTAACGTGAACGCGTCTCGCTTGACCCTCGGTCCATTCCGTAGCGTTGGAAAATGTTCAGTGACTTGTAAGCCACAAGCGGGAATAACAAAAAAGCAAGCAGAAATCTGAGAAATGGAGTAGAAAAGGGTACATTATGGAAAGACCAGGACCAAAGCAATGGCAAGTCGTTCTCTCAACAAGACAAGACAATTTTCATCCATGGTTGCCGTGAGCCGTCATCACTGGAGCAAATGCCTGCTTGCATTCAGAGGGTGCAGGTTCACTTCCGTGGTTAGATTATGCTTTACTTTATTGATAACATAACATTTAAATAGTTACTGTAAGTGGTTTAGTAAAATAGGATTAAAGGTCAACAGAAAGGAAAGATGATACACAGGAAGTATAGAGTCACTTCTTTATCAGATACTTTCATGTCGTCACAAAATCCAATCACACACTTTCGGTCTCACAAAATAGCGCTACGCGTCACACAAAATGAAAAATGTCTTACTTTACGATCCTGCTTTGTAAAATATGTTTTGTAATGTAATCTGTGATATTTATACCTAAATAAAGCTGCAAAATTGAGTGGAAGGTGGGTTAAACCCTGGACAAGTCGCCACATCATCGCAGGACCAACACAGATAGACAACAGTCACACTCACATTCACACACTAGGGTCAATTTAGTGTTGCCAATCAACTTATCCCCAGGTGCATGTTTTTGGAGGTGCGCGGAAGCCGGAGTATCTGGATGGAACCCGCGCAGTCCCAGGGAGAACATGCAAACTCCACACAGAAATATCCCGAGCCTGGGAATCGAACCCAAGACCCTCTTATTGTGAGGCACCAGAAATAACCCCTATACCACTGTGCTTCCATTATTAAATAGAGAAGGTTAAGACATTGCCATGCAGCGATATGATTACCATTAACTCGTACAATAAGTAATGTACGGAACATCAAAAGCAAATATCACAGATTACATTACAATACATCTTTGACAATCAAACTATGAATCCACATTTTGTGGTAATCATGCGCGAAACTGGTATCTAAACATTTTTGAATCCTTTGAATTCAATTGCCCCTACAGCAGGTATTGCTACAAAATACAAAATCGGCAACACAGCAATGCACTGCAGGTAATTTTTTGTTATTGTCAGTAATCTATTTATTTATTTATATATATTTATATATATTTATTTATTTTATATATATATTTATATATTATTTATATATATTTATTTATTTATATATGCACCTTATTGCTTTTTTATCCTGCACTACCATGAGCTTATGTAACGAAATTTCGTTCTTATCTGTGCTGTAAAGTTCAAATTTGAATGACAATAAAAAGAAAGTCTAAGTCTAAGTCTAAAAGCGTGTTTATGTTCATCTTGTTTTGAGCTGTTTAAAAAAGCATGATGTTTAAAAAAAACAACATTTCATTAAGATTAGTTGTCCAGTCATGGCATTAAAAACAAAAAAATTATCTGTTGAGGGTAGACTTATTATTAATAAAACAATATATCTATCTGTGATTAATCACGATTAATTTTGAGATACCTATGAACAAAATGCGATTAACTGCGAATAAATATTTTAATCATTTGACAACCCTCATTTTTAATATAATTGTATTTTCATTAAAAAAACAAACAATGTTGTTATTGTGTACCACTAGTGATACTCCTCGTTTCAGTATTTGTATAAGACTTGTATGTTTTGCTTTGTGGAGATGTCCTGTTTAAGTCATGACTTCAGCATGCGTCTCTTTGGCTATGTTCACACTGCAGGTACAAAATGTATCTGAAATGTGTCCAATGCAACTGCATCTGAACGCTTGGGTCGCATTTATTAGACCTGTATGTCATCGAAAGGCATCAAATGTCACAATAAACGGTACCAAAAATAAAGGGTGGACGAATGCGCAGAAAACACTTAGTGGCCAAAATAAGATGTTTTAAAACTCACATCAGTGTACCACCACTCCTGGCTCTGACTCATCCACAGAGCAACTGCCAAACAAACTGGGAGAAACTAAATTATTGCCCTCTTCCTTTTTAATCTCCTACATAAAATAGTTTGGTTAAAAAAAGGTTGACTCCGGTTTCACAGCACACTTGAAATTGCCACTAATGCGCCTTGGGTGAGACCAACACATATCGGGGTCATGTTCACTTCCATAAACGTCATGTTTAGTGCGGATACAGGTCACTTCATAGACCTTTTCCGATATTTTGTTTGGGAATGTAATGTGAATGACTACATTAAAAGATACGAGCGTCATATCCTGCAGTGTGAAATAGCCTTTGACTTAGGTTGTTGTGATAAATTGCAGACCTGTCGCAATTGCCATTAGCGTTCTTTGACTCTTCTTCTTCCTAAAAGAAAGAAACATTAGCGGTGGTTTTCTGAGAACAGCCTTGTTGGTTGTGTGGTTACTGTCATGTTACGACGGCCCAGTGCTTCAACATCAGAAGTCCTGTATCATCTGGATTCCGCAGTTTATATCCAGCCTTCTGTAGTCCCAGGTTATCTCTCTCTTTGAAAAAGCCATTATGTCGCTGCTAACATTTATTTCCAACACCTATTTAACTAGCACAAACATTGCTGCTTCTGGCAGGAATACATTTAAAGAGGAGGCGAGTAAGCAATTAGTACATGAAATAGGTACATCGAGAGTAAAATCTAATATATATATAATAATATAATACAAAGTTTTTCTTTTGGATGAAGCTACATGAAAATCTATAACATTAAATCTCGGTTATCACACTTGACACAGTCAGGGGACAACCGCATACTTTACAGTGAGTGTAGAAGATATTATCCTGTGTACAATAGTCAGTACGAGTGTTGTCCGATACCAATATTTTGGTACCGGTATTAAAATTATTTCGATACTTTTCGGTAATTTTCTAAATAAAGGGGACCACAAAAAATTGCATTATTGGCTTTATTTTAACAAAAAATCTTACGGTACATTAAACATATGTTTCTTATTGCAAGTTTGTCCTTAAATTAAAATAGTGAACATACAAGACAACTTGTCTTTTAGTAGTAAGTAAGCAAACAAAGGCTCCTAATTTAGTCTGCTGACGTATGCAGTAGCATATTGTGGGGACCGGTACGTTTCAGAGGCGGTATAGTACCGCAGTGTTTTTCAACCTTTTTCGAGCCAAGGCGCATTTTTTTCATTGGAAAAATCCAGAGGCACACCACTAGCGGAAAACATTAAAAAAAATGAAACTCAGCAGCCGATATTGACAGTAAAAAGTCGTTCTCGCAATTGTTGGATATAAATTCAAACCATAACCAACCATGCATCACTATAGCTCTTGTCTCAGAATAGGTGTACTGTTACGACCTGTCACATCACGCCGTGACTTATTTAGAGTTTTTTACTGTTTTCCTGTGTGTAGTGTCTTAGTTCTTGTCTTGCGCTCCTATTTTTGTTGTTGATTGTCATGTCATGTACCGATGTACTTTGTGGACGCCGTCTGCTGCTCCACATGCTGAAAGTCTTTGCTGTCGTCCACCATTCTGTTTTTGTTTACTTTGCAGCCAGTTCAGTTTTAATTTAGTTTTACATAGCCTTCCCTAACCTTCAATGCCTTTTCTTAGTGGCACTCGCCTTTTGTTTATTTTTGGTTTAAGCATTAGATACCTTTTTACCTGCACACTGCCTCCCGCTGTCGTCTGCATATTGTGATCATGACAAACAATGTTCCCGACATCCACAAAGCAATTAGCTACCTGCTGCCACCTACTGGTATGGAAGAGTATTACACGGTTACGCTGCCACGCTCTAGACAGCACAGACACTCAACAACGGCACATTTTTTGCAGATTATAATTACTGGTTTGCAAAAAATATTTTGTCACCCAATTAGGTGAAATTACATCATCTCCCACGGCATACCAGACAATATCTCACGGCACACTTGCCGCGGCACAGTGGTTGAAAAACACTGTAGTACCGAATATGATTCATTTGTATCGCGGTACTATACTAATACCGGTATACCGTACAACCCTAGTCAGTACTGTTTTAAACTTAATTAAATCGCAATCTCATAGGTTCTGTCTTATCTTATATAGATAGCTCTTATACTGTATGTGCGAAAAAGTTTTGGTCGGAAAAGTTAGGTTATAGCATTAAGTGTAACTTAATTAACACCCTTAAATACTTGTCGAAAAGCTAAGCAGATGTAGTTTTTTCCTTTTGGTGTTAAACCAATAGTTGCTATTAATTCAGTGGCAATTAAAATTGGGCAAAAATTAGATAAGGAGTAGATACCGCCGTGTGAACTGTCATGACAGTGTGATGTTAGTTTATCACTTTTACAGACGACGATGAGCATTTTGCTAAAATGCTTAGGCTCAACAGTTTGGTTGCCCTTTAGCTGAAATGATGCATACTCAGCCACCTGTAAGGACTGCTTGAAGGTGAAGTTGTGCAAATAATGCTGTGTTAATAGCAACATTTTGCTCAATTATTACACAACTCCTGCATGTAGGATTAACTAGCAAACACTGTTCTAACAATAGTATAACATCCTTAGTATATCACTTATCAATTTCTGCTGGCCTTCTCTGTAATATAAATACTTAGAATAACCTTGCAACGTTTTGTATTGATGCTGGTTTGGCTTTGATGTTGTTGGGTAAACTCTGTTTCATATTGGTGAACACATTACATAGTTAATTTCAATTAATAAGTATATTATTGAAGCACTTAAATTACTATTCTGTTTAAATTGCATGTCACACACTTTGTAAAAATTAAAAAGGCATAGTTTTCGGACAATAATTTGTTCCTTTTTCTAAGTACTAGGTAGGTCACTGTTTAGGCATAAAAAAATACCAATTTGTCACCTTTATCGGCTGATTTGGAAACAATACACAACCCTATTATTTGGCGACCTACATGAAGCTAATGTAATTATTTGTGTGGCCAGTATCCCACACTTCCTAATTTGTTGTGCACTGGTCACCATTTTTTTGATATCATGTCATATTTTGGAAATGGCAACATTTGTGTGTTGACCAAAATCTAGACTGTTTAAAAGTGTTGTTAGTCAGCTCTACTGGGAACATGCTGTTTTGGGTGTCTGCAGCTTTAATGCTGATGAGCCAAGTTTGAAATGTATGTGCCTCCCAGAATTGCTAATATGCACTTTATATACATATTTATTTTAGAGCTGCAAAAATTAAACAGTTAACGCACGTGATTAATCCCCCCAAAAATGTTGCATTAATTATGTACACACTTAGAGTAATCATGCAATTTATTTTACCTGTACAGGCTCTCTTACCTCAACCGCTATACGGTCAGTGATCAGATAAATACATACGTCAGTACAGAAATGATTGATGTGGTCGCTGACAAATTTCACTCCAAAATACTGCCTGAAAGAAGTTTATTTAAACCTGTTATTACGTTTTATGCAAATGAATGACATGCATTCAAGTAAAATGTTTAAACACGTTCCTGGATGACATTCTGACAATAAGATTACATTTGTGTACAAATATTGGGGTCTTTAGTACATTTTAATTATGCAAGCGACTAATCACCTGTGATAAATCATGATTAATCCAAGTTCCTAAATGTGATTAATCTGATAAAAAATATATTATTTGACAGCCTTAACGTATACTGTCCAATGTAACTCTTCACCTTTCCACGAGATAGATGCCATGCATCACGTACGAAAACTTAAAATTAAGGTTACCCTAGTCCGGGGGTCAGCAACCTGCGGCTCTTTAGCGCCGCCCTAGTGGCTCCCTGGACGTCTTGCAGAGGTGTGTGAAAATGGAAAAAGATGAAGAAAAATATATATTTTTTGTTTTAATGTGGTTTCTGTAGGTTGACAAACATGAAACAAACCTTCCTAATTGTTAGAAATCCCACTGTTGATGTTAAACATGCTTCACTGGTAAAAGTATTTGGCAAGCACCATTTTGTCCTACTACTTTCGGCGGTCCTTGAACGCAACGTAGTTTGTTTACATGTACAACTTTCCCTGACGCTGCCACAGAATGACGTGTTTTATGCCACTCCTTATTAGTCTCATTTTGTCCACCAAACGTTTTATACGGTGCGTGAATGCACAAAAGTGAGCTTTGTTGATTTTATTGATTTGCTGGAGGCTAATCAGGCATATTCGGTCAATCCATGACTGCAAGCTAATCAGTGCTAACATGCTATTTAGGCTAGCTGTATGTACATATTGCATCATTATGCCTCGTTTGTAGGTGTATTTGAGCTCATTTAATTTCCTTTACTTATGTCCTCAGTGTATTTAGCTATATTAGCATGTCTCAAACTTGCAGCCCCCATATCTGTAGTTTACTGATGGTGAGTTGGCAGAGCTCTATAGGCTTTATTTTCACAATCTAAAGATCTGAGATCCTCAGGGAGTGGTCTCCTGCTGGTGCCTAAAGTCAGGACCAAACATGGTGAAACTGTGTTTCAGTTTTATGTTCCTAAAATCTGGAATAGTCTTCCTAAAGATGTGAGACAGGTCTCTACATTGGCAATGTACCCTGAAAACACTTGTTTATTTGTGCATATGACAACTGTAAGTATTTCATCTGCACTCTATGATTACTTTTATTAAATAAATGTTTTTTATGATTATTGCGTTTTCTGATTTATGTTTGAATTATGGCTTTATATCTGTAAAGCACTTTGAATTGTCTTGAAAATGTTCTCTATAAAATAATTTGCCTTGCCTATTTTAAATTGTGTAGCAAAGCCTGCTGTTTTACTATGTTGTGGGTGTATAAATGGGGCTCATCGAGCTAGTGGCGGGTCAGAGATGGCATCGTGCCTATGAGGAAGGAGCTTTTTCCTTCAAGACAACTTGAAAAGCCTTAACTTCAAACGTGTGCATTTGCGCACCTCTTCCCTCAGAAGTAGAGCAAACAACTGAAGGAAATTATATATTGGTGCCCATACACAGTCATTAAAACATCACTTTTATATTATAGGGCACTTTTACCAAAATATTTACCCCTAATATACAGTGTATAAAGATTATGATACATTTGACTCAAAGCTTGCTAATAAGTAGATGCAAATCTGCAGATCAGAGGCAGGAAAGTGCCTGTCTTATAGGTCATTGACAATAGAAGACACATTTAATTTGTCCATATGCACACACACACACACACAGGCACTGTGAAGAGTGTGTGCTTGCAGGTGTCTTGATCATCACAAGCCAGAGTCGCTAGCATCATGTTAGACGTGGTCACCCCCAAGGGCCTGTGCACACACCAGCCAGCTCTTTGAATGTCAGAAAGTGCATTACCATCGATCGTGTGAAAAAGGACACGGTTTCCTGCTGCCGTATTGTATTAAAAGGCGCTGCGCGCTAAATAAAAGCCAAGGTGCAAGGTTGAGCAAAACTGATGGGGGTGGATCGTTGTAGAAAGTTACATGTTAAAATGGAGGCTCTTCTTTAATTAGACAGATTTTAGGGAGCTCATTAGAGCGTTTACAAGGGCTTGTTTTCAGTCGCTGACATAATGCGTGACAGTATATTAAATTGAATCAAAGTTGCCCCCGCACTTCTTTCGCCACCCTCTCACTGATTCAGGTTGATATCTTTCCCACCCAGCTGGCATCCCTTGAGGCTGTCTGGATCCTTATGATGCATAATTCTTGGCATATATATATCCCTTGGTTATCGAGCAGCGAGCAAATCAACCTCTTCACATGATTGATGAGCAAATTGGATTTTAATTATGTTACTCAGCTGTCACCCCGTGGCCATATCTTCATGTCTCTTTTTTGGAAGCTTTATTTCACAGCTACAGTTGTGTTGATGAGCTTTTATTTTATATATTCTCGGCTCATTCATTTTTGATACTTGTGGAACAAGGGAGCCATGTTAAGTTTTAATTGACTGAAGAAAGGTGCACAAATCTCTAGAAATACACTTTTTTTTAGACCTCATCTCAGTTGAGAAGAGCTTTTGCTCTCCCCAACCTCAAGTTTATTCATATTTGTGCTACAGGTGCTATGATGTCACTGATGTTGACACACTGCAAACACTCTTCATCCATAGGTTACAGTGCATCCAGAAAGTATTTACAGCACTTCACTTTTTCCACATTTTGTTATGTTACAACCTTATTTCAAAATTGAATAAATTAATTGTTCTCCTCAAAAATTGTACAGGCAATACCCCATAATGTCAATGTCAAAAGGTTTGTTAAAAAAAAAAAATTGCAAATTTATTCAAACTAAAACAACCAAACAATCACATGTACGTAAGTATTCACAGCCTTTGCTCAATCCTTTGTTTATGCATCTTTGGCAGCAGTTACAGCCGCAAGTATTTTTGAATACGATGTCACATGCTTGGCATACCTACAGTCGTGGTCAAAAGTTTACATACACTTGTAAAGAACATAACATGATGACTGTCTTGGGTTTCTAATAATTTCTACAACTCTTATTTTTTTGTGATAGAGTGATTGGAGCACATACTTGTTTGTCACAAAAAACGTTCATGAAGTTTGGTTCTTTTATGAATTTATTGTGGGTCTACTGAAAATGTGACCAATTCTGCTGGGTCAAAAGTATACATACAGCAATGTTAATATTTGGTTACATGTCCCTTGGCAAGTTTCACTGCAATAAGGTGCTTTTGGTAGCCATCCACAAGCTTCTGGCAAGCTTCTGGTTGAATTGAATTCTTGACAAAATTGGTGCAGTTCAGCTAAATTTGTTGGTTTTCTGACATGGACTTGTTTCTTCAGCATTGTCCACACATTTAAGTCAGGACTTTGGGAAGGCCATTCTAAAACCTTAATTCTAGCCAAAATTTAGTAAATGGGACAATGAAAAAGGAGGATTACCTCCAAATTCTTCAGGACAACCTAAAATCATCAGCTCGGAGGTTGGGTCTTGGGCGCAGTTGGGTGCTCCAACAGGACAATGACCCCAAACACACGTCAAAAGTGGTAAAGGAATGGCTAAATTTAGGCTAGAATTAAGGTTTTAGAATGGCCTTCCCAAAGTCCTGACTTAAATGTGTGGACAATGCTGAAGAAACAAGTCCATGTCAGAAAACCAACAAATTTAGCTGAACTACACCAATTTTGTCAAGAAGAGTGGTCAAAAATTCAACCAGAAGCTTGCCAGAAGCTTGTGGATGGCTACCAAAAGCGCCTTATTGCAATGAAACTTGCCAAGGGGCATGTAACCAAATATTAACATTGCTGTATGCATACTTTTGATCCAGCAGATTTGGTCACATTTTCAGTAGATTCATAAAAGAACCAAACTTCATGAATGTTTTTTGTGACCAACAAGTATGTGCTCCAATCACTCTATCACAAAAAAATAAGAGTTGTAGAAATTATTGGAAACTAAAGACAGCCATGACATTATGTTCTTTACAAGTGTATGTAAACTTTTGGTAAGTTTCGCCCATTCCTCTTTGCAGCACCTCTGAAGCCTCATCAGGTTGGATGGGAAGCATTGTTTTTCATCTTTTTCATCTTCATTTATCATGTCTCTGTAATTTGCTGCATTCATCTTTTCCTCTATCCTGACTCATCTCCCAGTTCCTGCTGCTGAAAAACATCCCCACCGCATGATGCTGCCACCACCATGCTTCACTGTAGGAGGGTTTTTGGCTTGGTGATGAGCAGTGCCTGGTGTCCTCCAAACATGATAGCTGGCATTCACGCCAGACAGTTCAATCTTTGTCTCATCTTACAAGAGAATGTAGTTTCTCATGGTCAGAGAGGCTTTTAAGTGGATTTTGGAAAACCTTTTACGAAGAAATGGCTTCCGTCTGGCTACTATACCATACAGGCCTGATTGGAGGATGGCTGCAGAGATGTTTGTCCTTGTGGAAGGTTCTCCTCTCTTCACAGAGGAATTCTGTAGCTCTGACAGAGTGACCATCGGGTTCTTGGTCACCTCCCCGAATAGACTAAAATGAATGCAGCAATGTACATCCTGGATGAAAACCAACGCTTCCCATCCAACCTGATGAAGCTTGAGAAGTGCTGCAAAGAAGAATTGGCAAACTGGCCAAAGATAGTTGTGCCAATCTTGTGGCATCGTATTCAAAAATACTTGAGGCTGTAATTGCTGCCAAAGGTGCATCAACAAAGTATTGAGCAAAGGCTGTGGATATTTTTTTAGTTTTAATAAATTTGCTAATTTTTTAAAAATAATCCTTTTCACGTTGTCATTATATTGTCTGTAGAATTTTGAGGACAAAAATGAACATATTCCATTTTGAAATGAGGCTGTAATATAACAAAATGTGGAAAGAGGGAAGCACTTTCAATACTTTCTGGGTCCACCGTACTTGGTTAATATTTTGTTACAATATTTTTTCACTTTAAAGAGAAAACTAAGTCTTTTTTGAGAGGATTATATGAACATGTTGAAATGTCAGATTGCAAGAGTGTCTCTTGTGCACAACCCCCTTTCAGGTCATACCTAATAACCAAGTACATTGATGTCAGCACTCTGGCTTGACCATTCAAAAACCTAATTTTCTTCAGGTAAAACCCTTATTTTCGAAGAAAAGAAGAGTGGGCACATATTGCAAAGTCAAGATGTTCCACACTGATCAAATTTGACCCAAATGATGCATCCAAATGTATTTATTAGTAGTACTATAATTGTTCTTGTTAGTGTTATTATTATATAAAATAACAATATATCATAACATTATACAATCAATCAGTTAATTTTTGCATGGTAACAGCTTCAACCATTTTGTACAGTTTGACACCATTCCATTTTCCCCCCCAGTAACATTCACAGGTGTCTCATTCCTGCCAATAGCTTTACTTTCATTTTCTCCGAGTTTGACATGCCCTCAGCTGACATTTCTGTTCGACAAGCACAAAAATGTAATTTCACATCTGAGACAAATGTCATTCAAAAATGTCTTCACAGCTGTGCAGCTTCTCCAGTTAAGATAACCCTGCAGAAGACTGCAGCATTGGAAATGCGTTTAAAGAAGACCCTATTAAAAGTTCTATGTAGTTTTGCAACTTAGTGCACAGTGGAAACCCAACTTTAGAGATACATAATATTTGAATATCCACATTTGTCCATTGGTAAACTATAAAAACACCCCTCACATTTAAGCAACCATGTTATTACAGTACGTCTTCTCAAAAGACTGTACTATAGAAATTAAACTTGTATATACTTTAAAGTCGTCAGTGTACACCTTATATGTCATGATGAATTTACTGACTGAAAAACCTCAGCGCTTACTGAATAGCTATTCATCTTACTATGCAGTATTAGTAGTAGTAGTAGTAGTAGTAGTAGTAGTTCCTCTATGTCAGTCACTGCTGTTTGGTCCTTGGGCAAGACAATTCACCCACTTTGTCTCCAGTGCCGCCCACACTCGTGTATAAATATGAATTTGTTTTTGGTAGTTGTCGGAGAGACAGCCATGTTTCCGTCAGTCCACTCCAGGGCAGCTCGGGCCACAAATGTAGCTTACCACCACCATTGTGTGAATGTGGACGAAATTAATACTAGACTCAGTTCAAAGCACTTTGAGTGTCTAGAAAGGCGCTCAATAAATCCAATCAATTAAGTTAAGTTAAAGTTAAAGTACCAATGATTGTCACACACACACTAGGTGTGGTGAAATTTGTCCTCTGCATTTGACCCATCCCCTTGTTCACCCCCTGGGAGATGAGGGGAGCAGTGGGGAGCAGTGGGCAGCAGCGGTGCCGCGCCCGGGAATCATTTTTGGTGATTTAACCCCCAATTCCAACCCTTGATGCTGAGTGCCAAGCAGGGAGGTAATGGGTCCCATTTTTAGAGTCTTTGGTATGACTCGGCCGGGGTTTGAACTCGCAACATACCGATCTCAGGGCGGACACTTTAACCACTATTACTTTTAGTAAGCAATGGCGACCGAAATTACATCAACGTTGTTATTAGAACGGTCACTTTCATTGTACATGTTGCCCCAAAGAAAGGAGGCATTGTATTTAAAAATAGCATTTTAGCAGGAGCAAAACACAGAAAAGGCTATATATGAGAAATGTATGTATCACAAAAAGTTGACCAATCAGAACCCTGTTATCTGCGTCGCCGTTGACACAAGATTATAATTTTTGGAAGGTGCATGTCAAGCTCTACCTGACGGCTTGGAGGATGAGATAAACCAGCCAACTGTAGCATTGTTTAGGCTTAATCTAAAGGCCTTAGTGGCCACATGCGTGGACAGCACCTTTTAGCTCTTATTTCCAAAATTGTGTACACTACTGAATTGGGGTCTTATGCCGACATATGGACACTTATACTGCTATCTGGTGGTGTCAGAAGAGTATAACATACAATGGAATTTGGAAAGAAAAAGTGTAAAAATAAAAATTTGCATGTCACTACACATGAAGTACACGTTTGTGTACTTATGGACTAAGTACATCATATTAAAAGATGATTTTTAGTTTTTATTCTAATTAGGGTCCAATAAGCCCAAATAGCAAAGAGAAATAAAACAAAGCATGTAAACAAACAGCTTGGGCCTTAAGCGGCTAAGCTATTATCTTTCTAGTTAGTACACATCATAATTTTGTGTTGCCTACATTCAAGTATCGCTGTTGTAGCGTTTGGATCACAATCATATGTGCCACATAAATTAACTGAAATATAATCTCTATTCATTTTCTAAATTGCAGGGTAAGATGGTGAAGGGAATGGGTGGAGCGATGGATTTGGTGGCCAGTGCTGGAACCAAGGTCGTGGTCACCATGGAGCACTCGGCAAAGGTTTGTGTTTAATCTGTGTAATTCGTACATTTGTGTTTCCATTTCAAACCGAAATTAGAAAATATTTTTTACGTTTTATGTTTAAACAAAGACCGAAAAAATATATGTTTTCATAGTTTTACCCTAGTTTTATACCCTTTTTGTGACCGTGCAGAGGGAGAAGAGGACGGCAGTGAGACAGTGACGTCTTTACCTGTCAGTGTATTTATTAACAGTTGGGTATGTGCGTGAGATGCATGCGTAATCCAAATATATGTAGTGTAACTATGTGTGGTAATTATATGTGAGTGGTTACCAGCGGGTGTTGAAGGTGCGTGTTGAGATTGAGGCGGAAGTCCAAAGAGGGCAAAGCAGGATCGGAAGTCGAAAGACAGGCGGAAGGTCAAGGACTGGAGCGAAGCGTCGTGGTCAATGGGCAGGCGTGAGGTCGAAGTCCAGAAAGGCAAGAGGAAGTCCAGAGGGGATTCAGGGAGACTAGACACACAGCTCGACGACGAGGAAGGGCGACGGGAAGCTGGAGAACGACACAACACGAGACACAATGAATACGACGGGGAGGGATCACAAAGAAGGCTGGAGACGTATTGGCTTAATGTACGGATACGAGAAGATACGTTCTGGCACTGGATCTCAAGTCGCGCTGGCTTATAAAGGCAGGTCGCTCATCACGGGCAGGTGTGTTGATTGCAGAATCATTGCAGTCGCGTACCTCTAATGCAGTGGTTCTTAACCTTGTTGGAAGTACCGAACCCCACCAGGTTCATATGCGCATTCACCGAACCCTTCTTTAGTGAGAAATAAAATGATGTTGTTTTTTCAAATTCAAGACAAATTTATATGTTTTTGGTAACACTTTAGTATGGGGAATATATTCTAAGTAACAAAGACTTAATTTAGAGTTTTTTGGACACTAGGGGAACATATTCTAAGTAACAAAGACTTCATTTAGAGTTATTTGGTTAGGGCCAGGGTTAGAGGGTTAGGTTTATAATAAGGCCATGCCGAATAACGCATTAATAAGTACTTAATAATGACTAGTTAAGAGCCAATATGTTACTAATTTGCATGTTAATAAGCAACTAATTAATAGTGAATACGTTCCCCATACTAAAGTGTTACCATGTTTTTTTACTGGTGCACAAAATGAACCGTGCATGAACATCACCTTGTTCAAAGAACAAAACCAACAGTGCATAAACTCACAACAAATTACACACCTGCAAATCAGTGTGACTTCTGCTGTTGCCGTATACACAATACACCGATAGGGAGAAGTTTTTATTTATACGATGAGTCGGGTGTGTCTTGAGCTCCGCCGAACCCCTTAGCCCGACTCACCGAACCCCTAGGGTTCGATCGAACCCAGGTTAAGAACAACTGCTCTAATGGTACACATACCACAGTTTGAGAATCACTAGTCTAAGCAAATGCACACACTCTTTGACCACATGTGGGAAACATCAGACGTGCCACACCAAAAGCACACCTGTCGCAAACCTGACATAACAAGGTAAATGTCTTATTATTATAATCAACTGACAGCAGTCATTCCCATTAGATTATTTTCACAATATACAGTAGATGATTTGTCCCAGTTGCAAATAAAATAAAATTGTATGTGTGGGTGGGGGTGCTGCTTTGGAATTAATTTGTACCCCTTTCAGAGATCACATTAACTTCCCCTTAAAATATTTTCATGTTGCAAAATCAGATGTAAGCATGGGATAACATGTACATTCTTGCAACTTTCTCTCTGTAAAACATATTACAGTTTTATCAGCATTGCTGTAATCTCGTAACAGCATTCCAGGTTTAATATCCATACATTAATATTCTTAATAAATGACTGTAGAATAAGCACACATCTGATTGGTGAGTGTGGGTGTACAGTACTTGAGTTGTGAGCATTTACCTCTCTTAACCACTCTGCTCAATGGCCTTGTTGTTAGACTGTCAGTCCTGAGACTGGGAGATCGAGTCATACCAAAGAGTATAAAAATGAATGAATGAATGAATGAATGATCTTTATTGTCATTGTGCATGTACAGGTACAGGTCCAACGAAATTTAGGTTGCTTCCCTAAGGTGCTTTGCATTTTTAAAAAAGAAGAAGAAACCACACAATATACAAAAACAACACAATATGCAATATGGCCTAAGACCACTCTAAGAGGCAAAAAAAAATGGGACCCATTACCTCCCTGCTTGGCACTCAGCATCAAGGCTTGGAATTGGGGGTTGAATCACCAAAAATGATTCCAGAGCGCGGCCACCGCTGCTGCTCACTGCTCCCCTCATCTCCCAGGGGGTGAACAAGGGGATGGGTCAAATGCAGAGGACAAATTTCACCACACCTAGTGTGTGTGTGACAATCATTGGTACTTTAACTTTAACTTAACTTAATTTCCCAGGGGATGAACATGGGGATGGGTCAAATGCGGAGGATAATTACACCACCCCTAGGGTGTGTGTGACTATTATTGAGACTTTAACTGGGCTGCATTGTTAGCTATAAAATAACTAGCGACACACACCCAAACACGCTGTTAATGACATTGATTGGCTGTGTGTAAGCAGCATCGTATTGTAACAACCCTGCATTTCCAGTTTATGTGTGATGTCGGAGTTGTCCGACTTTTTGTGTGGACGTAAATGCATCAATGAATCTAATGCAGTGGTTCTTAACCTGGGTTCGATCGAACCCTAGGGGTTCGGTGAGTCGGGCTCAGGGGTTCGGCGGAGGTCAAGACACACCCGACTCATCGTGTAAATAAAAACTTCTCCCTATCGGCGTATTACGGATACGGCAACCGCAGAAGTCAGACTGATTTTCAGGTGTGTAATTTGTTGTGAGTTTATGAACTGTGTTGGTTTTGTCCTTTGAACAAGGTGATGTTCATGCACGGTTAATTTTGTGCACCAGTTTAAGAACATGGTAACACTTTAGTATGGGGAACATATTCACCATTAATTAGTTGGTTATTAACATGCAAATTAGTAACATATTGGCTCTTAACTAGTCATTATTAAGTACTTATTAATGCCTTATTCTGCATGGCCTCATTATAACCCTAACCCTCTAACCCTGGCCCTAACCCTCTAACCCTAACATCTCTAAATTAAGTCTTTGTTAGTTAGAATATGTTCCCCTAGTGTCCAAAAAACTCTAAATTAAAGGCCTACTGAAACCCACTACTACCGAACATGCAGTCTGATAGTTTATATATCAATGATGAAATCTTAACATTGCAACACATGCCAATACGGCCGGGTTAACTTATAAAGTGCAATTTTAAATTTCCCGGGAAACTTCCGGTTGAAAACGTCTATGTGTGATGACGTTTGCGCGTGACGTCGATGGTTGAAGCGGAAGTATTCGGACACATTGTATCCCAATACAAACAGCTCTGTTTTCATCGCAAAATTCCACAGTATTCTTGACATCTGTGTTGGTGAATCTTTTGCAATTTGTTTAATGAACAATGGAAACTGCAAAGAAGAAAGCTGTAGGTGGGATCGGTGTATTAGCGGCGGCTGCAGCAACACAACCAGGAGGACTTAGTTGGATAGCAGACGTGCTACCGTGACTACAGCTTTCCAAACATTTGATCGCTTGCCCGTACGTGCGTGTCGCTATGTGCATGTCACGTACGTAACTTTGGGGAAATATATGTTCCTTGCCGACTCTGATGGCAGCCGGGGTGTCGTTGAAAGCTACAACGCCCGCCGCCGCACCGCTGTCCTCACCTTGACTTCCTCCGTCTCCGGGCCGCCGACCGCATCGATGATCGGGTGAAGTCCTTCGTCGCGCCGTCGATCGCTGGAACACAGGTGAGCACGGGTCGTGATGAGCAGATGAGAGCTGGCGTAGGTGGATAGCTAATGTTTTTAGCATAGCTCTGTGAGGTCCCGTAGCTAAGTTAGCTTCAATGGCGTCATTAGCAACAGCATTGTTAAGCTTTGCCAGGCTGGAAAGCATTAACTGTGTAGTTACATGTCCAGGGTTTAATAGTATTGTTGATTTTCTGTCTATCCTTCCAGTCAGGGGCTTATTTCTTTTGTTTCTATCTGCAGTTAAGCACGATGCTATCACGTTAGCTCCGTAGCTAAAGTGTTTCGCCGATGTATTGTCATGGAGATAAAAGTCACTGTGAATGTCCATTTCGCGTTCTCGACTCTCATTTTCAAGAGGATATAGCATCCGAGGTGGTTTAAAATACAAATCCGTGATCCACAATAGAAAAAGGAGAGAGTGTGGAATCCAATGTACCTAAGTTACGGTCAGAGCGAAAAAAGATACGTCCTGCACTGCACTCTAATCCTTCACTGTCACGTTCCTCATCCACGAATCTTTTATCCAGGCTCAAATTAATGGGGAAATCGTCGCTTTCTCGGTCCGAATCGCTCTCGCTGCATTGAAAACAATGGGGAAATGTGAGGAGCCCTTCAACCTGCGACGTCACGCTACTTCCGGTACAGGCAAGGCTTTTTTATCAGCGACCAAAAGTTGCGAACTTTATCGTCGATGTTCTCTACTAAATCCTTTCAGCAAAAATATGGCAATATCGCGAAATGATCAAGTATGACACATAGAATGGATCTGCTATCCCCGTTTAAATAAAAAAAATTCATTTCAGTAGGCCTTTAAGTCTTTGTTACTCAGAGTATGTTCCCCATACTAAAGTGTTACCAAAAACATATAACTTTGTCTTGAATTTGAAAAAAAAACATCATTTTATTTTTCACTAAAGAAGGGTTCGGTGAAGGAGCATATGAAACTGGTGGGGTTCGGTACCTCCAACAAGGTTAAGAACCACTGATCTAATGAGTCCATCTTTTTGCGCAAGTGAGAGAGAGAGCGGCTGCTGTTGATATGGCAAATGACCAGTTTTGCTTCAGTAGATAGTAGTTTTTTTGCCAATGTTTTTTGGTGTGGTAACGGCCGACAAACTGTTTTACTCAATGATAAAGTGATCGATGGACCTTCTGTTCTCCTTAAGTCGTCTCGATGGACGTTACAATATTTGAACAGTGTTGCCGAACATTGTTTTATCTATTGTAGCCGCTTGTTGTCCCCTGTCACTCACAGAGTTGAAATGCAAAACTGACAGAATTATATGTTAATTTTGTTTAGAATTTTGTTTGGATTTAATTTTGTGCGCGGCATAGATTTGTTGAGTGCATCGGACGCTTCAGCTGTGCACACCAGGCTGGAACCAATTATGCATGTTTAAATGTTTTTCTTATGGAGAAATGTGCTTCAATATACAGCTTAAATATACAAACTTTTCTATTTATGAACCCTGTTCAAGATCCAATTAAGTTTGTAAATCTAGGTTCCGCTGTATACAATAAGGAAGGGATTCATATGGCCCCATTCGTGGGTGGATCTCGCGTAAGAGGAAGAGTGGGGTTAATCAATTTGCATTGCAGTCTGCTAAAAATAATGGAAAGCGCCAATCTACATACCAACTGACGTTGTGGTCACAAAACACATTTTAAGATATTTAACACTCCGTCATCTGGCGGCTAAAGTGGCTAGTACAACCCCCCAATTTGTTAGGTTTTATGTGTCAGGTAAACAGCGACAAATGGGGCCATATGAATCCCCTGCCAACTGTATTTGAAATCACACATTTAAAAAAAACTTTAAAACAAATGTCTTAGAAAAATATATCACTCTTGAATCAACAGCATTAGTTAATCCTATAATCAATGTTAATTACGAAACTAAATGTGGGATTTAAATAATAATGGAAGTATAAATGTTTGTATATAGTATATTATTGGTACAAATTTTTAACCAACACGTGTACTTTCACATGTCTTTCCTGTGTATATATTTGAACAGTGTTTATTTTGTGTACAAAGTGTATTTATAATATGTTGTGTAAAGTAAATTTCATATTTCTATGAAACACATCTTGTATTTGAGATTGTTTATAGGGTAAGCGAAATAAGTGCTCAACTTCAGCCTAAACCCTTTTGGTCTTTAAAATTGTCAATTTATGAATGTAAAACTGTTTGTTTATGTAAAACTGTTTGTTTATTTTGTTGAGCACAAAAACAAAGCAATACTTTGTTATAGTTTTTTTTTACTTTAAGAAGTGAATAATTTTTAAAAAAACACGTATGGTCATCCTTTTTTTGTGGCGCTTTCAAATAAAAAACGCAAATGAACCAATGATACACATATCGTGTTTGTGTGTTTCCTCTCAGTATTTATTTGGTCCTTTTGGAATTTAGGATGCCATTTTACTTTGAGTTGTGTGTTAATGAGTATGTGCGTTGTGACTGACAAATGGTAATTCTCTTAATGGTTTGCTTAATGGCTGTAAAGCCGGAAAGTTGTGTTTTGCTGCTCATTTAACTGATTTAGAATTGGAGTCAAGTGTTAGAAGTTGGGATGTGGAGATTAGTCGGAGTGGTTCTGCAGCAGCAAATAACTGAGCGGGGTACCCGACATGAGCCTACTTTGACTTTGACTTTTAAGTCATCGTGATGCAAGGGCACCGTAAAATCATAGCTTTGCTAATCGCAGCATGTTTGGTGCCCAGCTAAGGTCCAGATGGTGCAGTAGTTAATCATGAACTCACTCCCCTCGAGCGTAGTGTCACTCATTAATCAGGATGTGTTGGTTGCGACACATGTGGCAGCATCTGATGCTTAAATATGTATTACAAGATTGGCCTTCAAATATGTGCTTTGTCTACCTGAGGAAAACAATATGACCGGCTGCATCTCTTCACATATTAAAGTGAAAACCGTATCCATGAAATGACTGTTGCACTTTGCAAGGTCTTGGCTGCGCTTAATAAATAACCTCAGGTTCAGTCTGGTTTATAAACATGCAATTTTGTTTTCTTTTAGGGGGGTAAACATAAGATATTGGACAAGTGCCTCCTCCCTCTGACGGGAAAGCAGTGTGTGGATCGGATCATCACAGAAAAGGTGTGTATATGTTTTGAGTTGATGTACTTGTATAACGGACTGCTGGCAAAAGCTAAGTTAGCATTTCGTATAGGGTGCAACTAGGGCTGGGCGATACAGCCAATATACTCGAATATACACACAATTTTAGAATTTGCGCTCGCTGTTTAACGTGTGGTATTTTAGTAGATTAGGCCCTTAGTGTATACCAGGGGTCACCAACCTTTTTGAAACCAAGGGCTACTTCTTGGGTACTGATTAGTGCGAAGGGCTACCAGTTAGATACACACTTAAATAAATTGCCAGAAGTAGCCAATTTGCTCAATTTACCTTTAACTCTGTTATTATTAATAATTAATGATATTTATCTTTGTGGAAACACTGATCATCTTAATGATTTCTCACAATAAATATATATAGAAACAGATAAATATCAATATGCAACACTTTATTTTTATATTTTCTCTAAGTGCACATTTTTCAAATTGAACATTTTCAAATGATCACTTCTAAGACAGTCTTGTGAAATCACAATATCCCATTTTAACTAGCTAGCCACTAACATTTTTTAACAAATCATGAATTGCTTTGCACCATGTTTGTACAAATAATAACTCATGTAAAATACAAAAGTAAACTCTCAAATTTTTAAATCATGTCACACTTTGAACTGGACACCAAATCTGTTATCTGTTTCTTTGTCAGTTAGTGGGAAGCCTGGCATTGCATGCTGTTAACTAGTGTGTTGTACTCTGGTGTGTAACTTGACACTGCAACTCTGAGTGAGTCTTGCAGATGTGCATCAGTGAGGCGTGTTCTGTGTTTGTTCTTGATGAAGTTTATGTCAGAAAAGGCTGATTCACAAAGATAAGATTTTTCCTCATTGTTTGCGGAACCTTCTTAATCTTTTGGACATATTTTCACAGCAATCTGGCTTTAAGCTTAATTATGATAAATGTAAAATGTTAAGGATCGGAAATCTAAAGGGAACGTCCTTTCGAATGGAATGCAAAGTGCCTGTTTTGTGGACAGATGGACCAGTTAACATACTTGGTGTTGTTGTCCCAGAAAATCTGGAAGATCTAGGCTCAGTAAATTATGATAATCGACTAAGAAAGCTGGAGAAAATTATGCAATTATGGAAAGGGAAATCCCTAACCTTGTATGGTAAAATGTCTATTGCCAACTCGTTAATTATTCCTCAATTTATTTATTTGTTTTTGTCATTACCAGCTCCATCACAAAACTTTTTTAAGATTTATGAGCGGAGGGTCTTCGATTTTGTCTGGAACGGCAAACCAGAAAAGATTAAAAGAAATGTTTTGTACAAAGAGTATGAATATGGGGGCCTGAAACTTCTCAACCTTGAAGCTATGTGTCTGTCTTTAAAAGCATCAATTGTTCCACGTTGAGTGGTACACAAATGTCCTGTTGGACAAAAAACATGTACTGTATCAAAAGAAATTGTATCCTTTTTTACAAGTGATCCCCTCCCACAGAGTCTGCTGGGAAACATGGCGGGGTTCATAAAGGAAACAATCCACTCATAGTGGTGTTTTCAATTTTTATGTGCCAGAAAAAAGAGACGATATTTTGCAGCAGTTAATATGGATGAACTCTAATATTGTAATAGATGGAAAGCCTTTCTTTTGGAAAAATATGTTTGAAAGAGGAATCATTTTTGTCAATGATATTATCAATGAGAATGGTAAAATTATGAAGTATGATGAATTTAGAGCTACGTATGGTGATGCTTGCTCAAGCTTTTCATTTTATCAACTAACTGGAGTAATTGGGAAAAGATGGAAACAAATAATTAATTATGGAACTACTAAATTATTAGTTTGTAAACCTCTAATAAGAAATTCTAGTTGGCAAAAAGGAACTAAAATAAATAGAAAAATATATATTTTTTATTTAATAAAGAAATCTTTGAAGGCTGCCTCATACAACACAAATGGAAAATGGGAGGACTTTTTTGACTGCCCGTTGCCATGGGATGCCATATTCAAACTAATCTATAAAACCACTATCGATGTGCAAAATCGTTATTTTCAAATTAAAATTATTTATAACTTCTTACCCACAGGGAAAATGTTAAAATTATGAAATATGACAGAGTCAGATGATTGCCGATTTTGTTGTCAGGAGCCTGAATCCACCCTGCATTTGTTTTGATATTGTCATATTGTGTCTTTGTTTTGGGTGGAAGTTGAAAAAATTTGTTTAAGGATTGGTTTGTTTATGAAGCTTAATGTGGTTTCTGTTATTTTAGGAGAGTTCATTGACAATCATGATTTAGTCAATTTAATTATAGTACTCGGTAAAATGTTTATTTTTAAGGCCAAAAACAGATATTCACTTAGTATTACTTTCTTTAAAACATTTATTCAGTATTTTCTAACTTTAGAAAGTTACATGGTTGAAAACAATAATGATGCCAAAAAACATTTAAAAAAAGATGAGAAGTCCTCAAAGGCTTATTTTGAAAGTATAATTATGTTTATAGATTATATGATATCTGTTGTTGTGTTCCCTAATTTGAGTGACCTGGACATAATCTGGACTGTACATAAATGCTTATTTTGAAAATGTAATTTTGTTTATAAATTATATGCAATCTGTTGTGTTCCCTAATTTTTTTCTGTGTACATGAATGAAGGTGTGTGTTGCTGAGTCCGACTTGGACATTATCTGGACTGGGCCTGGTTTAAAAAACCCTTTAAACAAATCTAATTTCATTGACAACCTGGTCTGTTGAAGATAAGGCCCTTTTTTAAAAAATAAAATAAAATAAGATAAATAAATAAAAAACATTTTCTTGGATAAAAAATAAAGTAAAACAATATAAAAATAATTACATTAAAAATAGTAATTAATGAAAATGTTAGTGGACCAGCAGCCTATACAATCATGTGTGCTTCAGGGACTGTGTCCCTTGCAGATGTGTTGTCTGTGTTTTGGGAACCAGAATATTGGTAGCAGAAAGAAATAACCCCTTTTGTGTGAGTGGGTGTGGATGAGTGTGCATGGGGGACGTTGTTTGGGTTGATGCACTGATTGAAAGTGTAATTTGTGTTTTTTCTATGTAGATTGAATTAAAAAAAAATAATATATATATATATATATATATATATATATATTTTTTAATTTTTTTTATTTTTTTTAATTTTTTATTTTTTTTTAGAACAGGCCCGCGGGCGACTCGTCTGGTCCTTACGGGCGACCTGGTGCCCGCGGGCTCCGCATTGGTGACCCCTGGTGTATACTGTGTGGGACGTCAGTATCCCTCTAAACAAGGGGTCCCCAAACTTTTTGACTCGTGGGCCAAATTGGGTTAAACAAAATTTGGCTGGTGGCTGGGCTTTATATAAATATATATATAGATATGTCCGATAATATCGGACTGCCGATATTATCGGCCGATAAATGTTTTAAAATGTAATATCGGAAATTATCGGTAAAATTTATGACCTTTTAAAACGCCGCTGTAAGGAGTGGTACACGGACGCAGGGAGAAGTACAGAGCGCCAATAAACCTTAAAGGCACTGCCTTTGCGTGCCGGCCCAATCACATAATATCTACGGCTTTTCACACACACAAGTGAATGCAATGCATACTTGGTCAACAGCCATACAGGTCACACTGAGGGTGACCGTATAGACAACTTTAACACTGTTACAAATATGCGCCACACTGTGAACCCACACCAAACAAGAATGACAAACACATTACGGGAGAACATCCGCACCGTAACACAACATAAACACAACAGAACACTAACTCTTCCGGTATGCTACAATATACACCCTCCGCTACCCCCCACCCCCCCACCCCCCGACCCCACCTCAACCCCGCCCCCCCAACCCCGCCCACCTCCACCTCCTCATGCTCTCTCAGGGAGAGCATGTCTTAAATTCCAAGCTGCTGTTTTGAGGCATGTTAAAAAAAATTATGCACTTTGTGACTTCAATAATAAATATGGCAGTGCCATGTTGGCATTTTTTTCCATAACTTGAGTTGACTTATTTTGGAAAACCTTGTTACATTGTTTAATGCATCAAGCGGGGCATCACAACAAAATTAGGCATAATAATGTGTTAATTCCACGACTGTATATATCGGTTGATATTGGAATCGGCAAAAAAGCCATTATCGGACATCTCTATATATATATTCTGAGCACAATGATGTCACGTTATCGATGGGAAAATGCATTTTTTGACTATATGATTTGCCTGAGTGGCTTGGAGACACCGTGAGTAACAAGCGGTAGAAAATGGATTGGAAAGGACAGATTTAAAAAACTAATGAAAAAAATAAACAAAAAACATTATTCATTTATTTTTTTATAACTTGGGACTTCCCATGGGCCGGATTTTGGACGCTGGCGGGCCGGATCCGTAGTTTGGGGGACCCCTGCTCTAAACTGTCCCGAAAACTGTATTGCCGTTACACCCGCAATCATAATAGTAATGAACTTCAATTTGTAGAAAAGTGACATGTTTTAACATAACGCTTAATTTTTTGTTCAATTTCCTACTAATTCAAGATACATTTACATAGTAAATACGGTTATAAACGCAATCAAGCCTTATTCAGTTCAATGTAATGGTCGCAATACATAATTCTATTCCCCAACGGTGTAATAAGCAACTTACGACTGTGCAGACATTACAGCATGTGAAATGAAACAACAGACCCCCAAGAAAGCAATCTTGTGACACTTGAATGATTGCTACTATGCAACAGGGCTGGACGGAAATTACTTTGATTCAATCAGCGCTAATCATTGCGCTTTGGAGGATAGTTCATTATTATTGATGTTGTTTTAGTGTTTTAATTTTCACTCTGGGGCTTGGCTTGTCCCATTATGGCATTTGTTGAGTGACCTCCTCACTGGTTCAAGGGCTACTTCCGAATATGCCTTTCAACTAAAAGGCTCCTATTCTTGTCCTTTTTAGGCCGTCTTCACACTTGTAGTTCGGTATTCTGGTCTACGGTATTTTAATAATTTTAAAAAGATATGTGTTGCGCAGTTTGATGTGGTTTTTTTAGTGTTCACTCTGGTATGTTTGTCGTGGAACCAAAGGCTTCACAGGAAAAAAAAACGTAAGGAGGAGATTGGGAAGCTTTCGTAGCATATGAACTACAATTGTGCAGCTTTAGGAACTGCTTTATATACCGTTGTACCTATGTTTTTGTGCGCTACACTTTTGTATTATTCGGTTTTCGACAAATTAGTACTAGTACTGTATGTAGCCACACATTGTGCGTAACAATCTAGTCCTTATGCCCCTGTATCATTCAGCAGAATTGAGTGCCCAAATTAGAAATTTAACACCTCACAGACTTTTTTTTTAAAATGATTAGGACTGCAAAATAACCCACCATAAAAAGATGCACGTGCCATCACTTTGACAAAGAAGGTGAGAAACACTATTATATTCAAGAAAGAACCAGCTTGGTTGTCCCCTTCCTTCCTCCTGCTCAGATCAGAGCCATATTGACCAACAATAGTGTTCAATACAGGCAACATTGAGAAGTAAATTGTATCCATTTTATTCATCATTTTTATGTATTCTGCAAAATGTGATTTGTGTGTTAACGTTTTTGGATGTCTGGAACAGATGAATTGGGGTTTGCAATATTTCTTATGGGAAATGTTGATAACATTTTTGTTCGATTTGCTGTTTGTCTGACCTGTTCGAAAACGAGGTACCACTGTACTGATATTGTATATTTACCAGTTTAAAATTCACAAAAAGCTTCTAAAATACACTTTTAAAGGCCTACTGAAATTATTTTTATTTATTTAAACGGGGATAGCAGATCCATTCTATGTGTCATACTTGATATTGATATAAAGTATTGCCATATTTTTGCTGAAAGGATTTAGTAGAGAACAACGACGATAAAGTTCGCAACTTTTGGTCGCTGATAAAAAAAAGCCTTGCCCCTACCGGAAGTAGCGTGACGTCACAAGCTGGAGTGCTGCTCACATTTCCCTATTGTTTACACCAGCAGCGAGAGAGATTCGGACCGAGAAAGCGACGATTACCCCATTAATTTGAGCGAGGATGAAAGATTTGTGGATGAGGAAAGTGAGAGTGAAGGACTAGAATGCAGTGCAGGACGCATCTTTTTTCGCTCTGACCGTAACTTAGGTACAAAGGCTCATTGGATTCCACACTTTCTCCCTTTTCTATTGTGGATCACGGATTTGTATTTTAAACCACCTCGGATACTATATCCTCTTGAAAATGAGAGTCGAGAACGCGAAATGGACATTCACAGTGACTTTTATCTCCACGACAATACATCGGTGAAACACTTTAGCTACAGAGCTAACGTGATAGCATCGGGCTCAAATGCAGATATAAACAAAAGAAATAAACCCCTGACTGGAAGGATAGACAGAAAATCAACAATACTATTAAACCATGGACATGTAAATACACGGTTAATGCTTTCCAGCTTGGCGGAGATTAACAATGCTGTTTCTAACGACGCCATTGAAGCTAACTTAGCAACGGGACCTCACAGAGCTATGATAAAAACATTAGCGCTCCACCTACGCCAGCCAGCCCTCATCTGCTCATCAACACCCGTGCTCACCTGCGTTCCAGCGATCAACGGAAGGACGAAGGACTTCACCCGATCATCCGTGCGGTCGGCGGCTAGCTTCGGCTAGCGCGTCTGCTATCCAAGTCAAAGTCCTCCTGGTTGTGTTGCTACAGCCAGCCGCTAATACACCGATCCCACCTACAACTTCTTTGCAGTCTTCATTATTCATTAAACAAATTGCAAAAGATTCACCAACACAGATGTCCAGAATACTGTGGAATTTTGAGATGAAAACAGAGCTTTTTTGTATTGGATTCAATGGTGTACCAATACTTCCGTTTATCTAGTGACGTCACGCGCATACGTCATCATACTTAGACGCTTTCAACCGGAAGTTTAGCGGGAAATTTAAAATTGCGCTTTATAAGTTAACCCGGCCGTATTGGCATGTGTTGCAATGTTAAGATTTCATCATTGATATATAAACTATCAGATGCGTGGTCGGTAGTAGTGGGTTTCAGTAGGCCTTTAAAGAGCACCGTTGTCACACACACCGAGGGAGCAAAAAGAGTAGAGATACTGCACTTGCAATGCATTTTCTCTTGCATTTTTGCAATTTATACATGATTCTTGCTGTCACCCAATTGTCTGGATGATCACGTTCACACTTACCAAACAATCCGTACAAAAACGCAGCTGATATAGTTTTTTGCCTAACTATACATGACAAGTGTGAACACACTCTTAGTGTCACTGCAATGTTGTTAAACCTTTCCCCAAATGTATTACAGCATGGGTGTCAAATTTGTTTTTATTAAAGGCCACGTCGCCATTACGGCTGCCCTCAAAGGTCTACTTATAACTGTGACTATATATGAATATAAACGTATAATAGCCTTGTTACACAATTTGCATTAACAAATATGTTTATTATATTTTTTACTCTTTAACTTGCTTTGAAATCTTAAATCAAGGTGACAAGCAGATATGTAAGTATTCATTTTTGTTAACCAAAAAAAAATGCTTGGAATATCTTGTTGCATTATCAGTTTATATGAAAGTTTAATATAAATGCAGTTGTGTGCAGTACATTCGTTCTCTCAAAATTGAGAGAACAAATGCATATAGCCAGAAAGTGATTTCTGACATACATTATTTCCAGCCTTTTGTGGGCCACCTCTGTACTGCAGTATGAAGTTAAAGGTGCTTATCTCCAGAGTCTCCTAACCCATGCTTCCTGAGAACATTGCGGCCTTAAATTAAAGATACACATTCTCGTATATGGGCAGAGTTGGACATGCATTATTTGGTTGTCCGTTGTTATTTCTGCATTACAATGGGATTATTATAAATTATATTATATAATTAACCCCGCCCAACTCAACCGACGCACGGCGGGAGGGGGGGTTAATGTGTGGGTGGCAGGGTTAGGGTTGCCGGGGTTTGGTGGTAGCGGGGGTGTATAATGTAGCCCGGAAGAGTTAGGGATGCATGGGATTCTGGGTATTTGTTCTGTTGTGTTTATGTTGTGTTACGGTGCGGATGTTCTCCCGAAATGTGTTTGCCATTCTTTTTTGGTGTGGATTCACAGTGTGGCGCATATTAGTGAGAGTGTTAAAGTTGTTTTATACGGCCACCCTCGGTGTAACCTGTATGGCTGTTGACCAAGTATGTATGCATTCACTTGTGTGTCTGCAGAAGCCGCACACAACATGTAACTGGGCTGGCACGCTGTTTATACAGGTTCTAGAGAGCGCTAAAGACAGTGCCATCACGGCACGCCCTTATTATTGTTGTTTGGGTGAAAATCAGCAGACATCCGATAGAATAGTTACCCTGAATTTCGGGAGTCTCCTGGAAAAATCGGGAGGGTTGGCAAGTATGACGCTGTCAAGCGCCATTCATATAAAACTTGCGGGCCGCACTAACATTACATTTTCATATTAAAGGCCTACTGAAATTAATTTTTTTTATTTAAACGGGAATAGCAGATCCATTCTATGTGTCATACTTGATCATTTCGCGATATTGCCATATTTTTGCTGAAAGGATTTAGTAGAGAAAATCGACGATAAAGTTCGCAACTTTTGCTCGCTGATAAAAAAAAGCCTTGCCTGTACCGGAAGTAGCGTGACGTCACAAGCGGTAGTGCTGCTCACAATTCCCCGTTGTTTACAATGGAGCGAGAGAGATTCGGACCGAGAAAGTGACGATTACCCCATTAATTTGAGCGAGGATGAAAGATTCGTAGATGAGGAACGTTACAGTGAAGGACTTGAGAGGCAGTGATGGACGTATCTTTTTTCGCTCCGACTGTAACTTAGGTACAAGCTGGCTCATTGGATTCCACACTCTCTCCTTTTTCTATTGTGTATCACAGATTTGTATTTTAAACCATCTCAGATACTATATCCTCTTGAAAATGAGAGTCGAGAACGCGAAATGGACATTCACAGTGACTGAACATGTAAATACACGATTAATAATTCAGCTTTGCTAGGCTAAAAAAATAGAAGCTAACCTAGCTACGTAGCCAACGTGATAGCAGCAGTCTCAAATGCAGATAGAAACTAAATTTAAAAAAAACCTGACTGGATGGATAGACAGAAGATCAATAATACTATTAAACCATGAACATGTAAATACACGATTAATAATATTCCGCTTGGCGAAGCTAAAAAAAACAGACGCTAACCTAGCTGCGTAGCCAACGTGATAGCAGCAGTCTCAAATGCAGATAGAAACTAAATTAAAAAAAACCCTGACTGGATGGATAGACAGAAGATCAATAATACTATTAAACCATGAACATGTAAATACACGATTAATAATATTCCGCTTGGCGAAGCTAAAAAAAACAGAAGCTAACCTAGCTGCGTAACCAACGTGACAGCAGCAGTCTCAAATGCAGATAGAAACTAAATTAAAAAAAACCCTGACTGGATGGATAGACAGAAGATCAATAATACTATTAAACCATGAACATGTAAATACACGATTAATAATATTCCGCTTGGCGAAGCTAAAAAAACAGAAGCTAACCTAGCTGCATAGCTAACTTAGATGCGGCGGCGGGCGTTGTACGCTTTTGACGACACCCCGGCCGCCATCAGAGTCGGCAAGAAACATATATTTCCCCAAAGTTACATACGTCACATGCACATATCGACACGCACGTACGGGCAAGCGATCAAATGTTTGGAAGCCAAAGCTGGACTCACCGTAGTGCGTCTGCTATCCTGCTCAAAACACAACACAACCTCCTGGTGATGGTGTTGCTGTAGTCCGCCGCTCCACCGATCGCACCTACAACTTTCTTATTTGCAGTCTCCATTGTCCATTAAACAAATTGCTCAATCGCTTTATTAACAAGCGGTAACTGGTTGTAGTTCAAAAAGTAACGCACACACATACACGAGCTGCTGTTAGCCAAAACTCACGCTCACACACACACACTCAAGTTCTCCGCCAACTCACTCGCGCATGCGCGTTCCCCAAACCCTTAAAGACACAGTACACTAATGCAAAGATCACAGATATTACAGTATTGTACTTAACCGCTAAGACACCGATCGATCCCACCTACAACGTTCTTCTTTGCAGTCTCCATTGTTCATTAAACAAATTGCAAAAGATTAACCAACACAGATGTCCAGAATACTGTGGAATTTTGTCGAAGAAAACAAGAGGCTTTTCTATCGGGTCCAATGGGGTCCAACCACTTCCGTTGCTTTTGTGATGTCACGCGCATAAATCATATCCAAAGGAGTTTTTCAACCGGAAGTGTGGCGGGAATTTTAAAATTGCACTTTATAAGTTAACCCGGCCGTATTGGCATGTGTTGCAATGTTAAGATTTCATCATTGATATATAAACTATCAGACTGCGTGGTTGGTAGTAGTGGGTTTCAGTAGGCCTTTAAGGTGCGGGCCGCAAAATAACGTCTCGCGGGCCGCGTGTCTGGTTTACACATAGCATAAAGCAAAAAAAAAACCTTTGTATGCAGTGTTATTTCATTTTAAATTTCAAAAGAGTTTTGTGGCTCCCATTGTTTTTCTTGAATTTGTGAAACGGGTCAAAATGGCTCTTTGAGTGGTAAAGGTTGCCGACCCCTGGCTTAGTCAGAAGATAAATCTGTATTTCCTACACCATAAAGAGAGCTAACGGATTAGACTAAACGAAAGGATTGTGGACCCAGGCAGGTCCACTCTCTGGACTCTCTCCGCCCACTTACAGAAGAAGCCTGTTCCTGCAGAATTCACGGTTGTTAAGATGATGGATATTTTTTTTTTGTATCTCGGAAGATGCAGTTATATAACAATAATGATTAAGGAAGTACAATTATGCCATGGCTTGAGTGCTCAGAGGCAATTCTTATCTAGTCCTGTGTGATGTGTAGTCTCCTTTTGGATCTAGTACATTGACAGTCCTATACAGCTTCCCATCTCCATCACCACCACTTGTTCCTGCTGCCCTATTGGCACTGGGTTGGTTGTTGGATGTAATTGAACGTTTTTCCATCGAGCAGTTTTCTTGTCCATACAGGTTAAATCACTTTCTTCTGCCCCTGACAGCACGTTGCCACCTTTCTTATTCCTTTTCCTGCTGCGTTCTCTGCCTTTCAAACTACACTTCTGACATCAAATTATCTAAGGTTTGATTCAATCTTTCCTGGAATGCTGTTTTTTCCGCATTGGAGATACTAGAAATGTATTTAATACATTTCAGGGTCTATCTGCTGCTGTCACATAACTGTTTTAAGGGGTTCATTTTATGATTTTGTTTTTATAGTTAAAACACTTCCTACATAACATGTAATAGTGGTTCTGTCACCAAAATTTGGCAAATATTTAGTTTTAAGGACCATCTTCAAGCCACTTTCCTTTCAGAATGTACCGTTTTGTGGGCGGTCTAATTTACGTGCCCAAATCCTCTTCGGCTGCATCTCTACCTCTACAGCCATGTTGTAGTTTTTAGGGCTTCCATATCGAGTCTACGGAGAGATATAAGTCAGAACTACAGTCGTGATCAAAAGTTTACATACACTTGTGAAGAACATAATGTCATGGCTGTCTTGAGTGTCCAATACTTTCTACAACTCTTATTTACTCATTTACTCTCTGTAAAGCACCAGTTCCATTGGCAGCAAAACAGGCCCAGAGCATAATACTACCACCACCATGCTTGACGGTGGGCATGGTGTTCCTGGGATTAAAGGCCTCGCCTTTTCTCCTCCAAACATATTGCTGGGTATTGTGGCCAAACAGCTACATTTTTGTTTCATCTGACCACAGAATTTTCCTCCAGAAGGTCTTATATTTGTCCATGTGATGTCCGATGAAACGAAAATTGAGCTGTTTGGTCACAATACCCAGCAATATGTTTGGAGGAGAAAAGGCGAGGCCTTTAATCCCAGGAACACCAGGCCTACCGTCAAGCATGGTGGTGGTAGTATTATGCTCTGGGCTTGTTTTGCTGCCAATGCAACTGGTGCTTTAAATGGGACAATGAAAAAGGAGGATTACCTCCAAATTCTTCAGGACAACCTAAAATAATCAGCGCGGAGGTTGGGTCTTGGGCGCAGTTGGGTGTTCCAACAGGACAATGACCCCAAACACATGTCAAAGGTGGTAAAGAAATGGCTAAATCAGGCTAGAATTAAGGTTTTAGAATGGCCTTCCCAAAGTCCTGTCTTAAACGTGTGGACAATGCTGAAGAAACAAGTCCATGTCAGAAAACTAACAAATTTAGTTGAACTCTACCAATTTTGTCAAAAGGAGTGGTCAAAAATTCAACCAGAAGCTTGTGGATGGCTACCAAAAGCGCCTTATTGCAATGAAACTTGCCAAGGGACATGTTACCAAATATTAACATTGCTGTATGTATACTTTTGACCCAGCAGATTTGGTCACATTTTCAGTAGACCCATAATGAATTCATAAAAGAATCCAACTTCATGAATGTTTTTTGTGACCAACAAGTATGTGCTCCAATCACTCTATCACAAAAAAATAAGAGTTGTAGAAATTATTGGAAACTCAAGACAGCCATGATATTATGTTCTTTACAAGTGTATGTAAACTTTTGATCGCGACTGTATATCCTACTTTTTATTAGAAATGGCAACAGCAGAGGATTTTAGCATGTACGAGCCAGTGTGCTCCACAAGAAGATAGAAAAGAAGAAGGAGCTTATTGACTACAGTGTCGACTACAATGGCAGACTCTCGTAAAGATCTTTGGGTAAACCTCTACCATATATAAAGATATCCGTAGAACTAGCTAAGGTAAACATTGTAATTACTGTTTCAAATTCCAAACGGCTCGTCTGGATCAAGCTTTTGAAGAAGGCAAGATTGTTTTATGAAATACACAAAAACAGGTACCAACAAGTAAGAAAAGTTGGTTTTGTATAATAGGACCCCGTTAAGTAATTTTAGGTAATTTAACGTGTAAAAATAATTTAAGTGCTTCTAAATTGTGTACTCATCCTTACCTTTAAGGATGATTGACAACTTGACCTTATATCTTGGTAGGTGAGTCTTCTCACTTAATGACTATAATGACTAAATGCACCTGACATTTCTGTGCACCTTTCATCTCCCTGTATTGTATTTGATTTAGCTACATTTTGTGAGCAGCCAGGACAGAGACGTGTGTTTCTTTTTCTTATCTCAAAATGGGTTCTGTTATATACACTATATTGCCAAAGTATTTGGCCACCCATCCAAATGATCAAAATCAGGTGTCCTAATCACTTGGCCCGGCCACAGGTGTATAAAATCAAGCACTTAGGCATGGAGACTGTTTCTACAAACATTTGTGAAAGAATGGGCCGCTCTCAGGAGCTCAGTGATTTCCAGCGTGGAACTGTCATAGGATGCCACCTGTGCAACAAATCCAGTCGTGAAATTTCCTCGCTCCTAAATATTCCAAACTCAACTGTCGGCTTTATTATGAGAAAATGGAAGAGCTTGGGATCAACAGCAACTCAGCCACAAAGTGGTAGGCCACGTAAACTGACAGAGAGGGGTCAGCGGATGCTGAAGCGCATAGTGCAAATAGGTCGCCGACTTTCTGCACAGTCAGTTGCTAAAGAGCTTCAAACTTCATCCAATTAGCCCACTTACAGTACGCAGAGAGCTTCATGGAATGGGTTTCCATGGCCGAGCAGCTGCATCTAAGCCATACATCACCAAGTCCAATGCAAAGCGTCGGCTGCAGTGGTGTAAAGAACTGGACTCTACAGCAGTGGAGACGCGTTCTCTGAAGTGATGAATCACGCTTTTCCATCTGGCGATCTGATAGACGAGTCTGAGTTTGGAGGTCGCCAGGAGAACGGTACATTTCGGACGAGTTTGAAATTTGGTAGAGGAGGAATTATGGTGTGGGGTTGTTTTTCAGGAGTTGGGCTTGGCCCCTTAGTTCCAGTGAAAGGAACGTTGAATGCTCCAGGATACCAAAACAATTCCATGCTCCCAACCTTGTGGGAACAGTTTGGAGCAGGCCCCTTCCTCTTCCAACATGACTGTGCGCCAGTTCACAAAGCAATGTCCATAAAGACATGGATGACAGAGTCTGGTGTGGATGAACTTGACTGGCCTGCACAGAGTCCTGACCCGGACCCAATAGAACACCTTTGGGATGAATTAGAACAGAGACTGAGAGCCAGGCCTTCTCGACCAACATCAGTGTGTGACCTCACCAATGCGCTTTTGGAAGAATGGTGGAAAATTCCTATAAACACACTCCGCAACCTTGTGGACAGCCTTCCCAGAAGAGTTGAAGCTGTACTGTAATAGCTGCAAAAGGTGGACTGACATCATATCGAACCCTATGGGTTAGGAATGGGATGGCACTTCAAGTTCATATGTGAGTCAAGGCAGGTGGCCAAATACTTTTGGCAATATAGTGTATGTCTTCACTTTTTAGTACCCCTTTTTTTTTTTTTAGAAAATGTTTCGGAAATTCTATAATGTAAAATCTCAGGGTCATTTTAATATTGACTATTTATATTTACATTAGTACCTCAGTTTTTGTTAGTTATCCGTTTTAAAAGGTTCAAAGAGCAAAACAATAAAATAAAAATGTAAATCCAATAAATCCATTCCAAACGGCTAAAATATGGATACAAAATAAAATGTATAGAGAATACAGTTTTACATGCAGAATACATTAAATTACAGATGAAATGGATACATGCACATTCAGCATCACTTTTGCCTTTATTACTCCACCAGCTTGGAGGTAGTAAATGTAAAAGTGATGTTTACAGGTTATGTAATAATTGCCATTGGTCAGTTAGCTAGTTAGCAAAATAGCTCATAAAGTTATGGGGGTATTTTAATCAAACTTTGATCAGAACGATTCACGAGCAAATTGATTAGTTTGTCACGCAGTGTTTAGGTTGTGCGATAACCAAGATGATGTACGAAAACCAGGGCAAACTTCTAGGAAAAACTTTGCCGCAAACCAAATCGTTCAAAAGGCGTTGTGTGTGAAAACCGAAGTACCACTGATTTCACTTCTATTCTTAATTGTATTGTACTTTTCAATACCTTCTTAAATAATACAGTTTATATTTTATACTGAAGACAGGAAAAAGTGAGAGTGTGGGAGTGAGCACATTTTCAATATTACTGACACATGATTGTCAGCTTGTTTGGCTCTTGAATGCTGAGTACTTCTTCTTTGGCAGAAATGCGAAGAGGCTGTTTTTTTTTCCACCCCCCTCACCTTCAACTCCCAGCTGAAGTCAGTTTAAGCAAATGTAAAATGCAGGCTTATACTCTGAAAAAGTTTCGAACATTTTGTATTTGTATGCTGTTTGTTGTTGTAATTGTTAGTTCTCATTCAAAATCTATGTGTTTCTTGCACTGGCATTGATCAATATTGCTTGGACATAGTTAAAAACTGTGGAAGTGACAACAAGCATGGCACAACTTGATCTTGGGTAACATGAACTATAATAGAACAATAATTCTGGACAATTGTAACATTGGTTGACAAACTATGGGCAAATGTGTGCAGACTGTGATTAAAAAATAAATTAAATGTATACTTGGATGTCTTATTTTACCATGTATTGATAAGGTTATCGTTTTTAACTTAAAGGGGCTGTTTGCTACATTTACACAAATGCGTGGAGGGCGCCAACTTTCTAATGTATAAACCCAAAACCAGTGAAGTTGGTACGTTGTGTAAATCATAAATAAAAACAGAATACAATGATTTGCAAATCCTTTTCAACTTATATTCAAAGACAAGATATTTAATGTTCGAACTGAGAAACTAATAATTTTTTTGCAAATAATCATTAACTTAGAATTTAATGGCAGCAACACATTGCAAAAAAGTTGGCACAGGAGCATTTTTACCACTGTGTTAACTAAATCGCCTTGCCTGTTAAATGTTTGGGAACTGAGGAGACCAATTTTTGAAGCTTTTCAGATGGAATTCTTTCCCATTCTTGCTTTATGTACAGCTTAAGTTGTCCAACAGTCCGGGGTCTCCGTTGTCGTATTTGACGCTTCATAATGTGCCACACATTTTCAAAGGGAGACAGGTCTGGGTTACAGGCAGGCCAGTCTAGTACCCGCACTCTTTTACTACAAAGCCACGCTGTTGTAACATGTGCAGAATGTGGCTTTGCATTGTCCTGCTGAAATAAGCAGGGGCGTCCATGAAAAAGACGTTGGTTGGATGGCAATACATGTTGCTCCAAAACCTGTATGTATCTTTCAGCATAAATGGTGCCTTCACAGATGTGTAAGTTACCCATGCCTTGGGTACTAATACACCCCCATACCATCACAGATGCTGGCTTTTCAACTTTGCGCCTATAACAATCCGGATGGTTCTTTTCCTCTTTGGTTCGGAGGACACGACGTCCACAGTTCCCAAAAACAATTTGAAATATGGACTCGTCAGACCACAGAACACTTTTCCACTTTGCATCAGTCCATCTTAGATGAGCTCGGCACCATGCAAAACCAAGTTTTCTTACCTGGTGTCACATCTTTTTGTTTATTTGGGATCCCCATAAGTTCCAAACATTTAAAAATCAAACTATGGAATCATGGCGGAGATATTTTCAAAATAATCGTCCTTTTTTCCACACTTGCTCTCAACGGGCTGCTGGGAATTTGAGACTTTAGTGACGTACTTTGCCTTAGTTCATTCAGCGGATATCTCCATGGTAGAGGTTTACCCAAAGAGCTTTGCCCGAGTTCGCCATTTTTATACAGTTGGTGTCTAAAGTTGGAGTCAATGAGTTCCTTATTTTTCTATATCCTCTTGTTGTGGGGCAGACTGTCTCGTACATGCACATTCATGCTAACATCCTCCGCCGTTGCCGTTTCTCATAAAAGAATAGCGTATAGTTCGAACTTCTGTCAGTAGACTTGATGTGCAAGCTCTAAAAACTACAACATGGTTGACGGGGTGGAGACCTAGTTGAAGGGGCTTGGCCTGGAGGATGGCTTCGGCATTTAAATAAGACCGCCCACAAAACTGCACAGTCAGTCGAGACAGTCAAAAAGCGGTTTAAAGATGGTCTGTAAAATATAATCAATGCAAATTTTTCACCAAAGCATCACAAATGCATGTTATGTAGACCACAGATAAGTGTTTTAAATGTAGAATTAACTATGATTAATCCAAATTCAAAAGTGTGATTCATCTGCTTAAAAAAAATAATAATTTGGCATAGCTATCCAAAATTAATAGGGTTCTTGTTTTAAAATTGAACTATATTATGCAGAAGTTTAAAGATTGGATTGGGAAATAATTCCTGAAAGTCTGAAGGATAATTGAACGGTTAAAAATATCTTTAGATGGAGCATGTTGCACTTTGTGCTGACCTTTTGTCTCAGCTTGTCGAGGATATCACTCAATAAGGTTCTTGTTTTGACATAGAGAAGTCATTTCTATAAGTATGTCCAGTCAATAACATCTTGTCACATTTTGTTGGGTAATGACCAGGGTAAATGGCCTGAATGCAATCAGCTGTAGGAAATGAAAGGCTACGAACATGAGGGGCAAACGATGCCTTTAATGAGCCTCGTAATGCTTATTATCTCCTTGCTCGGCTGTCTTCAACTGGAGTGCAGAAATGGGTCCTCCTAAACACTCACTCACACTAAATAAAGCCGCTTTTCTGAAATGAGAGCCAGTAACCTTTTTGCCGTTTGTGTTTACTGCTCGCTACGGTAGGCTTTATTGTACACGGACTTTGTTGTTGCCAGTGTGTCGCTTGAAGCCACTGAAAAGATGAAAAGTTAACTTCTTCAATTTTTTTGACCCTGGTGGGCTTCTGCAAAGACAGACGGACAAAACCACTGTGTTCTAATCCTCTCTGTTTTTTGGGGAAAATAATCAAAAACCAAATAAAAATGTGTTCATGAATGAAGTGGAATTCCATCCATCCATCCATTTTCTACCGCTTGTCCCTTTCGGAGTCGCGGGGGGTGCTGGAGCCTATCTCAGCTGCACGTGGGCGGAAGGCGGGGTACACCCTGGACAAGTTGCCACCTCATCGCAGGGCCAACACAGATAGACAGACAACATTCACACTCACATTCACACACTAGGGCCAATTTAGTGTTGCCAATCAACCTACCCCCAGTTATGCAGACAAAATGATTACTTGTGGCCTTTCCAGCAATGAAAGCTATTATCACTCCAGCAACCAAAGTGAAATTCTCTCTTGGAACAAAATTAGTTTTGAAACGAACACATCTCAACATTTACTGCTTATTGTTCACAGCTTTGTCGAACGGCCTTAAAATATGTGTAGAGTTCCGTTCCATTTGGTTCAGTTGAGTTTGATTTTATTTGGAACATGCATGCATACAACATGATACATCACAATTTCCAGTTCTTCTATTCAACATGTTTGAAAAGGAGTAGGATGAATCAGAGTTTATGTAATCCTACCCCTTTTCCTTTACATAGCAGTTGCTAAAACTTTTGTTCACTTTCTGTTCTCAATTTATTCACAATATACCGTATTTTTCGGACTATAAGTCACAGTTTTTTTCATAGTTTTTTTCATAGTTCCATAGTTTTTTCATAGTTTGGCCAGACTTATACTCAGGAGCGACTTATGTGTGAAATTATTAACACATTACCGTAAAATATCAAATAATATTATTTAGCTCATTCACGTAAGAGACTAGACGTATAAGATTTCATGGGATTTAGCGATTAGGAGTGACATATTGTTTGGTAAACGTACAGCATGTTCTATATGTTATAGTTATTTGAATGACTCTTACCATAATATGTTACGTTAACATACCAGGCACGTTCTCAGTTGGTTATTTATACGTCATATAACGTACACTTATTCAGCCTGTTGTTCACTATTCTTTATTTATTTTAAATTGCCTTTCATTGCCATCATTATTCTTTACCCATTTCTTTTCGCAAAAGTTATGCGCGTAGCTCGGCTGCCTAAACCTGATTGGTGGATAGTCCCCCCACGTAGCGTTATGTGAATGGTTGATTGTGCTCCCAAGTCACTGTCCACCAGTAAGTTTGGACATCTTTGGGTCAATATTTATTTATTTATTTTTGTATTCCTTCTTTTTGGAGACTTTCATAAAGATTCAGTGTGTAAGTTTGTAATGATGCAATCATTTGGTGAAAAACAACACAATTGGGGAAAAAAAACGTGCGAAAAATCTGGGTCCACAGCACGATCGCGTTATATAGAGTCGCATTATTTCAGACCACACTTTATCGAACTTTGATTGTAGTTTCAGCTTGTAGCTCCATTTTTGATATGCATACCACATACATCTGTTTACGTGTTTCAATTCGCCTTGGCACTATCGCTAGTGTTGCGTCGACCAGCTCTTCCTCCCAGGGAATCTAAGTTACTGGTCAATCCCAAGTTCTTTCGATGACATATATGCTGACTAAGAAGGACCATCAAGACAGAATAGGAATATTATCAAGTTTTACTGAAATTTCAGGAGATCAGCTTAACCAATACATTAATATCGGCTACTCTAGATGATCTGACATTCAAACGGAAGAGCCCACTTCTTGCACACAAAGAAAGCCCCCACATCTCCCTCTCGCAACACTCATAAGGAAAGACGTGGGGGTTGTATTCACATTCCGATGGTTTAAGACACTAAACAGACCTCTGAAGACAAAGAGAAACTGGTAGAATATACAAAGGAAAAGTACTAGCTGATCCATCCATGCGGCCCCTGAGCTTAAATGAGTTTGACACCCCTAATTTAAGCAGTTTTCGATGCTCCTGTCATGTATGAATGATACTCTCCCCCATAATGACTCTGAGCCACATTAAAAGATCAGTGCCTGTTCTGCGTAGCATCTCGTTCCCCGTGACGTTCCATCTGTCTTGCTATTTTGGAGTGAGATGTCAGCCTGCTGCCACGTGTGTGCATGCGTGAGCGTGCACGTGTGCACATGTCGATCTTATGGGCTGATCCGTGGCAAGCTGTGTGCAGATGAGGGCCTTGGCCAGTCAGTCTCTTCTAGAAGGAGCGACAGGACGGAGGTCACTGCGTCTTGTCAGTGGCAACACTCAAGTTTATAATTCAGCCCCGCACAATCACATTAAACATTCATGTTTAATGTGATTCAGGAGGACAGTTTGAAGGCAGTTTTTTTAGGCATTTGCAGTGTTCTTGGTGTTATGCTCACTTCTCAAAATGTGTTACAACTTCAAGGGTCTGCAGCTTAGCTGTTTTATAAATTACAAGCCCTGCTCAAAAAATAATCAGATTTATCCAGATTGGTCAAAGAAATAATTAAGAATTGTACTTTCTTGATCCAAAGATCCAACCAGTCTACATGTGCTTTGTGGACTTGGAGAAGGCATTCGACCGTGTCCTTCGGGAAGTCCTGTGGGGAGTACTCAGAGAGTATGGGGTATCGGACTGTCTGATTGTGGCGGTCCGTTCCCTGTACGATCAGTGTCAGAGCTTGGTCCGCATTGCCGGCAGTAAGTCGGACCCGTTTCCAGTGAGGGTTGGACTCCGCCAAGGCTGCCCTTTGTCACCGATTCTGTTCATAACTTTTATGGACAGAATTTCTAGGCTCAGTCAGGGTTTTGAGGGGATCCAGTCTGGTGGCTGCAGGATTAGGTCTCTGCTTTTTGCAGATGATGTGGTCCTCATGGCTTCATCTGGCCAGGATCTTTAGCTCTCACTGGATCGGTTCGCAGCCGAGTGTGAAGCGACTGGGATGAGAATCAGCACTTCCAAGTCAGAGTCCATGGTTCTCGCCCGGAAAAGGGTGGAGTGCCATCTCCAGGTTGGGGAGGAGATCTTGCCCCAAGTGGAGGAGTTCAAGTACCTCGGAGTCTTGTTCACGAGTGAGGGAAGTGTGGATCGTGAGATTGACTGGCGGATCGGTGCGGTGTCTTCAGTAATGCGGACATGGTATCGATCCGTTGTGGTGAAGAAGGAGCTGAGCCAGAAGGCAAAGCTCTCAATTTACCGGTCGATCTACGTTCCCATCCTCACCTATGGTCATGAACTTTGGGTTATGACCGAAAGGACAAGATCACGGGTACAAGTGGCTGAAATGAGTTTCCTCTGCCGGGTGGCGGGGCTCTCTCTTAGAGATAGGGTGAGAAGCTCTGCCATCCGGGAGGAGCTCAAAGTAAAGACGCTGCTCCTCCACATCGAGAGGAGCCAGATGAGGTGGTTCGGGAATCTGGTCAGGACGCCACCCGAACGCCTCCATAGGGAGGTGTTTAGGGCACGTCCGACCGGTAGGAGGCCACTGGGAAAACCCAGGACACGTTGGGAAGACTATGTCTCCCCGCTGGCCTGGGAACGCCTCGGGATCCCCCGGGAGGAGCTGGATGAAGTGGCTGAGGAGAGGGAAGTCTGGGCTTCCCTGCTTAGGCTGCTGCCCCCGCGATCCGACCTCAGATAAGCGGAAAAAGATGGATGGAAGGATGATACAAAAATTATATAAACATTTCTGCATTTGACACTGTTCATCAGAAATGTACAGTGCATCCGGAAAAAATTCACAGCGCTTCATTTTTTCCACATTTTGTTATGTTACAGCCTTATTCCACAATGGAATAAATAATTTTTTGTCCTAAACGTTCTACAAACAATACCCCATAATGACATTGTGAAACGTTTTTTTAAAAGTTGCAAATTTATTAAAAATAAAAAAATAAAAACATATACATTAGTATTCACAGCATTTGCTCAATACTTTGTTGATGATCTTTTAGCACAATTACAGCCTCAAGTCTTTCTGAATACGATGCCACAAGCTTGGCACACCTATCTTTGGGCAGATTAGCCTATTCCTCTTTGCAGAATTTCTCAAGCATCATCATCATCCATAGAAGAGAAGTGTTGGTTTTCATCCAGGATATCTTTGTACATTGCTGAATTCATCTTTCTCCCTATCCTGACTATTCTCCCAGTCTCTGCAGCTAAAAACATCCCCACAGCATGATGCTGCCACCACTATCATGCTTCCCTGTCGAGATGGTACAAGCTTGGTGACGAGCAGTGCTTAGTGTCCTCCAAACATGATGCCTGGCATTCACGCCAAAGAGTTCCATCTTTGTCTCATCAGACCAGGGAATTTTGTTTCTCAGGTACTGAAAGTATTTCAGGTGCATTTTGGCAAAGTTTTTCCGAAGAAATGGCTTCCGTCTGGCCACTGTACCATACAGGCCTAATTTGGTGGATTGCTGCAAAGATGGTTGTCCTTCTGGAAAGTTCTCCCCTCTTCACAGAGGAATGCTGTAGCTCTGACAGAGTGAGCATCGGGTTTTTGGTCACCTCCCTGACTAGACTAAATTGAATGCAGCAATGTACAGAGGTATTCTGGATAAAAACCAACGCTTCTTATCCCACCTGATGGAGCTTGAGAGGTGCCGCAAAGAGGATTGTGCAAAACTCTCCAAAGATAGGTGTGCCAAGTGTTGTGACATTGTATTCAAAAATACTTTAGGCTGTAATTGCTACCAAAGATGCATCAACAAAGTACTGAGTAAAGACCGTGAATACTTACGGACATGTGATTTTTTGTCTTTGTTTTAATACATTTGCAAAAAATATGGAAAAATATATTTTCACATTGTCACAATAGATTATTGTATGTAGAATTCTGCACTGCAAAAAGTCAGTGTTCAAAAACAAGAAAAAAGATACAAAAATTAGGGGTATTTTATTTGAACTAAGCAAAATTATCTGCCAATAGAACAAGAAAATTTGGCTTGTCAAGACTTTCCAAAAGAAGTAAAATTAGCTAACCTCAATGAACCCAAAAATACCTCAAAATAAGTAAATTCTCACTAATAACAACTGTACTACTAAATGAGTATGTATTTTCTATTGTTTCATTGAAAATAAAACTGCAAAGTCCATTTGGCTGTCATCTGTTTTAATATGAGACACAATTCAGTGTTTCCCATAAACTGCCAAGATACCTGTGGTGGTGGGGGCGTGGCGGTGGGCGTGACAATAGGCGTGGTCACCATGACATCATCGAGTAATTTGCATAATTTACTACAATGATATGATTTTCTCTAAAAAGGCTCAAAAAATGTATACTTACTAATTAATAATAACAGTTTTGTTTTAAACGTCCATCCATCCAGCCATCTATCCATTTTACAATATAATTACAACACTTTATGTACATATTTATATACAGATTTGAACAATAAGTTATTCACTGAAATATATTTATTAATTGTGGTTCTTACAAAAAATATATCTTATAAAATATAAAAGCTAAAATGTCTCTTAAAGCTCTGCCCCTTTAATTAGTGCATACTAAATAATTTAACTTTAGCCTACTACTACAACCATATTATTTACCAGCAACATAAAGTGAAACAGAGGCAGAGGTGTCCTGCCACAGTCAGTAACAAATAAACAGAAACAGTAGTGGTCAAATACAAATAAGGCAACAAGAGAAGTATCCTACACTTCTCTTTTATAAAGTAAATCTGAACAACCTATATGGGCATCTACATCAACTATATGATTTGCCTGAGAAGCTGGACAGGACAAAAAAACCCAAAAAAAACCTTTTTTTATTTTTTATTTGTGGCGGACGTAATTCTTTCGTGGCGGGCCGCCACAAATAAATGAATGTGTGGGAAACACTGCAATTGTGTTAAAGTCATGATTTTTTTTTACATGCTTGAAATAAGAAATTATTACTTTAAAAAAGTAGTTTTATACTTGTGAGTGTTGATAACACAGCTTTGCAACAGTTACTATTCTAGTTTCAAGCATGTTTTACTCAATATAGGTCATAAAATCTCAGCAACAAGCTTTAATATCTTACTGAGATCATTTAGGACCAAAACCCTTAAAACAAGTAAAACACTCTAACATAAAATCTGCTTAGTGAGAAGAATTATCTTATCAGACAGAAAATAAGCAAATATCACCCTTATTTGAGATATTTAATGTTACTTAGATTTCAGTTTTTGCAGTGTGAGGACAAAAATGTATTTATTCTATTTTTGAATAAGGCTGTAACATAAAACGTGAAAAATGTGAAGCGCTGTGAATGCTTTCTGGATGCACTGTATTAATTCACCAATATTTTTATCATTATAGCTATAGTTCATCCTCGCACTACTCTATTAGTGAGTTTCTGTATTTTTTCCCCACAAATGATTTAAGACAATAATGAGCGGCTACTTCACTTACAACTTGTCCCCTTGTCATAATTGAATAATGTCTATCCATGTCCACTCACACACACTCACACACACACACACACACACAAGCACACAGAGGCCGTGTTTTCTCTCCCTGGCTGACTTTACATTGTTAGTCTGCTTCCTCCTAGGATTGATTTCTTTTTCAAGTGCTTACAGGTCACCTCGATAATTGAGCCCCTCGGCATCCTTGTCTGTGACCCGCACATCTCCAAGCACATCTATTAAACAAAACACTCCGACTTTTTTTTCTTTCATATCACCCGCCCACGTTATTTTTTTTGTTCTCTTCTTCTTTAACGCCTGTTTCTCCTCACTTAGGCCGTGTTTGATGTGCATAAGACAAAAGGTCTTACACTGATAGAAGTGTGGGAGGGACTCACTCCAGACGACATCAAGGTGTGCACCGGTACAGATTTTGAGGTGAGTGCTCTGACTTTTTAATAATGGTTATGTCAAGGTCTCATCCTGTAATATATTTCAACAATGTTAAATGTCTAAGAGATCTCACAATAAATAGTAGTGCCGATATCTAACCTTGATACTGGAATTTAAACCAGTTCAAAAATAACTGTTGCTGCTGCCCTCAAAGTCTTTAAAGACATGTTTGAGGACTTAAAGGTTTTGTGTTGCTTTGTTTATTTACATATCTAAGGCATTTGACGCTGCGGATCATTGTCTGACATTATCTTCAAGGTTAGGAACTCCAAACAAACTGCCTTTTGGTGTCCCGATTATTTGGGCAAGTATGTTGCAATGTGTTCAGATGGTTTGAGTTAGTTCTACTTGTGTAGTGTTCACAAAAGGTGTGCCTCAAGGCTCAATCTTAGGACCCATTCTGTTCACAACCCATATACATGATCTGTGCGCCAACTTGCCAAATGGCTAACACCATACTTGCCAAACCTCCCGAATTTTCCGGGAGACTCCCGAATTTCAGTGCCTCTCCCGAAAATCTCCGGGACAATCATTGTCCCGAATTTCTCCCGATTTCCAGCCAGACTTAAGACACGCCCCCTCCAGGTCCGTGCGGACCCGAGTGAGGACAGCCTGTCGTCACGTCCGCTTGGCCAACCAAAAAGTAACCACAGAACACTATACCGTATATAGTGGACTTTTTGGTTGGCCAACGGTTTACGTTGTATTGCGCACCCTGACGGCAAGTGTGGGAGTCAGTTCTGAAGTATGAAGTAAAGAGACGTAACTTCGTCACCTCGCCTGGTTATTGACTCCAACCCAGAATATTACACTGCCCATACCTACACTCCTTCAAAGGCTGTGCTACTGGCTGCAAAGCATTGCACTTTCAAATACAACAATGAGTAGAGAGGAGTGTTATGTGTGTATATGTGTAAATAAATGAACACTGAAATTCAAGTATTTATTTTATTTATATGTATATATATAATTAAAAAAAAAAAAAAAAAATATATATATATATATATATATATATATATATATATATATATATATATATATATATATATATATATATATATATATATATATATACTGTAAATGTCCTTATTTTTGAAGGAAAAGCACTGTACTTTTCAATGAAGATAACTTTGAACTAGTCTTAACTTTAAAGAAATACACTCTATACATTGCTAATGTGGTAAATGACTATTCTAGCTGCAAATGTCTGGTTTTTGGGGCAATATCTACATAGGTGTATAGAGGCCCATTTCCAGCAACTATCACTCCAGTGTTCTAATGGTACAATGTGTTTGCTCATTGGCTCAGAAGGCTAATTGATGATTAGAAAACCCTTGTGCAATCATGTTCACACGTCTGAAAACAGTTTAGCTCGTTACAGAAGCTACAAAACTGACCTTCCTTTGAGCAGATTGAGTTTCTGGAGCATTACATTTGTGGGGTCAATTAAACGCTCAAAATGGCCAGAAAAAGAGAACTTTCACCTGAAACTCGACAGTCTATTCTTGTTCTTAGACATGAAGGCTATTCCACAAAATTGTTTGGGTGACCTACTGCCCTCTTATCATCGCACATTGCACATTTTGTACATCGCTGTCCGCGGGTATATTTTGAATACCGTATTTTTCGGAGTATAAGTCGCTCCGGAGTATAAGTCGCACCGGCCGAAAATGCATAATAAAGAAGGAAAAAAACATATATAAGTCGCACTGGAGTATAAGTCACATTTTTGGGGAAATTTATTTGATAAAACTCAACACCAAGCATAGACATTTGAAAGGCAATTTAAGATAAATAAAGAATAGTGAACAACAGGCTGAATAAGTGTACGTTATATGACGCATAAATAACCAACTGAGAATGTGCCAGGTATGTTAACGTAACATATTATGGTAAGAGTCATTCAAATAACTATAACATATAGAACATGCTATACGTTTACCAAACAATCTGTCACTCCTAATCGCTAAATCCGATGAAATCTTATACGTCTAGTCTCTTACGTGAATGAGCTAAATAATATTATTTGATATTTTATGGTAATGTGTTAATAATTTCACACATAAGTCGCTCCTGAGTATAAGTCGCACCCCCTGCCAAACTATGAAAAAAACTGCGACTTATAGTCCGAAAAATACGGTATGTTAAATTGCATCCACAGCGCAGACACATTGTCTCCGCGCCGGACAATCCCGTGTGCATTGCTTATGTCATCACAACACCGGGTTTCTTTAATCAAAGTTTTTTTTTTAGTGCATAACTAATCAATAGTGCACATATGATAGGCTATCCATTCATACTGTAACGACCTGCTGGTGTTAAAGTTTGTTTTTGTATGATTCATTTTCATTGTTCCCATGACCATGAACACATCGTCCGTGCCTGAAAGGGGATTGATGGAGAATGAGGAAATGTTGTTGTGTGCCGAGGAGTGAAGCACGGGAAGGGAATACTTGCTGGAATAGAGCTTGTTCTCAGCATAAGACTGGCAATAAAAGTTAAAACGAGTGTCAGACTTTGCGTGACTTCTTTTAAAGGCCTACTGAAATGATTTTTTTAAATTTAAACGGGAATAGCAGATCCATTCTATGTGTCATACTTGATCATTTCGCGATATTGCCATATTTTTGCTGAAAGGATTTAGTAGAGAAAATCGACGATAAAGTTCGCAACTTTTGCTCGCTGATAAAAAAAGCCTTGCCTGTACCGGAAGTAGCGTGACGTCACAGGAGCTAGCATTCCTCACAATTCCCCATTGTTTACAATGGAGCGAGAGAGATTCGGACCGAGAAAGTGACGATTACCCCATTAATTTGAGCGAGGATGAAAGATTCGTAGATGAGGAACGTTACAGTGAAGGACTTGAGAGGCAGTGATGGACGTATCTTTTTTCGCTCTGACCGTAACTTAGGTACAAGCTGGCTCATTGGATTCCACACTCTCTCCTTCTTTTTATTGTAGATCACAGATTTGTATTTTAAACCACCTCAGATACTATATCCTCTTGAAAATGAGAGTCGAGCACGCGAAATGGACATTTAAAGTGACTTTTATCTCCAAGACAATACATCGGTGACACACTTAGCTACTGAGCTAACGTGCTAGCATCGTTCTCAAATGAAGATAGAAACAAAATAAATAAACCCCTGACTGGAAGGATAGACAGAAGAGCAAAAATACTATTAAACCATGTACATGTAACTACACGGTTAAAAATTCTCAGCCTGGTAAGGCTTAACAATGCTGTTGCTAACGACTCTAAGGCTAATTTAGCAACTTAGCAACCGGAACTCACAGAACTATGTACTCTCTCCTTTTTCTATTGTGTATCACGGGTTTGTATTTTAAACCACCTCGGATACTATATCCTCTTGAAAATGAGAGTCGAGCACGCGAAATGGACATTTAAAGTGTCTTTTATCTCCAAGACAATACATCGGTGACACACTTAGCTACTGAGCTAACGTGCTAGCATCGTTCTCAAATGAAGATAGAAACAAAATAAATAAACCCCTGACTGGAAGGATAGACAGAAGAGCAAAAATACTATTAAACCATGTACATGTAACTACACGGTTAAAAATTCTCAGCCTGGTAAGGCTTAACAATGCTGTTGCTAACGACACTAAGGCTAATTTAGCAACTTAGCAACCGGAACACACAGAACTATGTACTCTCTCCTTTTTCTATTGTGTATCACGGATTTGTATTTTAAACCACCTCGGATACTATATCCTCTTGAAAATGAGAGTCGAGCACGCGAAATAGACATTTAAAGTGACTTTTATCTCCAAGACAATACATCGGTGACACACTTAGCTACTGAGCTAACGTGCTAGCATCGTTCTCAAATGAAGATAGAAACAAAATAAATAAACCCCTGACTGGAAGGATAGACAGAAGAGCAAAAATACTATTAAACCATGTACATGTAACTACACGGTTAAAAATTCTCAGCCTGGTAAGGCTTAACAATGCTGTTGCTAACGACGCTAAGGCCAATTTAGCAACTTAGCAACCGGAACACACAGAACTATGTACTCTCTCCTTTTTCTATTGTGTATCACGGATTTGTATTTTAAACCACCTCGGATACTATATCCTCTTGAAAATGAGAGTCGAGCACGCGAAATGGACATTTAAAGTGACTTTTATCTCCAAGACAATACATTGGTGACACACTTAGCTACTGAGCTAACGTGCTAGCATCGTTCTCAAATGAAGATAGAAACAAAATAAATAAACCCCTGACTGGAAGGATAGACAGAAGAGCAAAAATACTATTAAACCATGTACATGTAACTACACGGTTAAAAATTCTCAGCCTGGTAAGGCTTAACAATGCTGTTGCTAACGACGCTAAGGCCAATTTAGCAACTTAGCAGCCGGAACTCACAGAACTATGATAAAACATTAGCGCTCCACCTACGCCAGCCAGCCCTCATCTTCCCATCAACAGCCGTGCTCACCTGCGTTCCAGCGATCAACGGCGCGACGAAGGACTTGGCGGCAAGCATCAGCTAGGCGTCTTCTATCAGGGTAAGTAGTCCTTGTTGTGTTGCTGTAAGTATTGTACTTAGCCGCTAAGACATCGATCGATCCCACCTACAACGTTCTTCTTTGCAGCCTCCATTGTTCATTAAACAAATTGCAAAAGATTCACCAACACAGATGTCCAGAATACTGTGGAATTTTGTCGAAGAAAACAGAGCTTTGTGTATTGTGTCCAATAGGGCCCAAACACTTCCGTGCATTTTATGACGTCACGCGCATAAATCATATCCAAAGGAGATTTTCAACCGGAAGTGTGGCGGGAATTTTAAAATTGCACTTTATAAGTTAACCCGGCCGTACTGGCATGTGTTTCAATGTTAAGATTTAATCATTGCTATATAAACTATCAGACTGCGTGGTTGGTAGTAGTGGGTTTCAGTAGGCCTTTAAAGGCTATATATAATACATTATATTTAATCTGTTTTCATGTAAAAAAAAAACAAAAAAACACACATTTTTAAGGTGTTGTGGCATTTATTTTGCCGTGCTGCACCGCCACGATCAATTACATTTCGGAAAAAACCCTACTGGAACTTCATAATCAACAGCTTGATAGTATTTTCTTGTAGCAGTGGAGCAAACAAGTGAGGGAGATGATAGATTTTTCCGACGTTTGTTGCTCATAACGTACTCTGTCACGATTGGCTTAGAAGTAGGACCCCAACGCAAAGAAAAAATAATAAGAGTAATAACAAATTGAGCATTAAAAAAGGAGTGAGAAAAAATAACCAAGGATGCACACAAAAAGTGTGGAGAAACTGAAAACGCACACAAAAGGTATGGCGAGGAAACAGTCAGCACTACACAGGAGCGCCAGTACGAGAAGCGTGAGTGGAGCCAAAGCAGAGGAGATGAACACGACTGGAAGGGTGAAACATCAGGAATCTACTGGCGCCGAGTGAATGCACTGGAGAGCTTAAGTAGTCAGGAGTAAACAAGTACCAGGTGTACGCGCAGGTGGCTCCGCCCCGTGACCCAGAAACCAGGCACTGCAACAAAAAGAAGACAGGCGGCAACAGAGCTGCCAGATCATGACACTCTAGAACAGGGGTGGGCAAACATTTTGGCTCAGGGGCAACATTGGCTTTTGAAATTTGACAGACGGTCCACATTATGCATTTCAGAGCATATCTGTTGGAACTAATAGTCGGCTTCTCAGAACATGGGCTATTTTAATCATAATACATCTATTTTCAACAATATCATGTATTTAAAGGCCTACTGAAACCCACTACTACCGACCACGCTGTCTGAAAGTTTATATATCAATGATGAAATCTTAACATTGCAACACATGCCAATACGGCCGGGTTAACTTATAAAGTGCAATTTTAAATTTCCCGCAAAACTTCCGGTTGAAAACGTCTATGTATGATGACGTATGCGCGTGACGTCAATCGTTGAAACAGAAGTATTCGGACACCATTGAATCCAATACAAAAAGCTCTGTTTTCATCGCAAAATTCCACATTATTGTGGACATCTGTGTTGGTGAATCTTTTGCAATTTGTTTAATGAACAATGAAGACTGCAAAGAAGAAAGCTGTAGGTGGGATCGGTGTATTAGCGGCTGGCTGCAGCAACACAACCAGGAGGACTTTGACTTGGATAGCAGACACGCTATCCGACGCTAGCCGCCGACCGCATCGATGATCGGGTGAAGTCCTTCGTCGCTCCGTCGATCGCTGGAACGCAGGTGAGCACGGGTGTTGATGAGCAGATGAGGGCTGGCTGGCGTAGGTGGATAGATAATGTTTTTAGCATAGCTCTGTGAGGTCCCGTAGCTAAGTTAGCTTCAATGGCGTCGTTAGCAACAGCATTGTTAAGCTTCGCCAGGCTGGAAAGCATTAACTGTGTAGTTACATGTCCATGGTTTAATAGTATTGTTGATTTTCTGTCTATCCTTCCAGTCAGGGGTTTATTTCTTTTGTTTCTATCTGCAGTTAAGCCCGATGCTATCACGTTAGCTCCGTAGCTAAAGTGCTTCGCCGATGTATTGTCTTGGAGATAAACGTCACTGTGAATGTCCATTTCGCGTTCTCTACTCTCATTTTCAAGAGGATATAGTATCCGAGTTGGTTTAAAATACAAATCCGTGATCCACAATAGAAAAAGGAGAAAGTGTGGAATCCAATGAGCCAGCTTGTACCTAAGTTACGGTCAGAGCGAAAAAAGATACGTCCTGCACTGCACTCTAGTCCTTCACTCTCACGTTCCTCATCCACAAATTTTTTATCCTCGCTCAAATTAATGGGGTAATCGTCGCTTTCTCTGTCCGAATCGCTCTCGCTGCTGGTGTAAACAATGTGGAAATGTTAGGAGCCTTTCAACCTGTGACGTCACGCTACTTCCGGTACAGGCAAGGCTTTTTTTTATCAGCGACCAAAAGTTGCGAACTTTATCGTCAATGTTCTCTACTAAATCCTTTCAGCAAAAATATGGCAATATCGCGAAATGATCAAGTATGACACATAGAATGGATCTGCTATCCCCGTTTAAATAAGAAAATTTCATTTCAGTAGGCCTTTAAAGGGTTTACAGAATCAGAATTAGAATCAGAATAGTTTTATTGCCATTGTTTGAGAACGGGTTCACAAACTAGGAATTTTTCTTGGTGCAAACGTGCGACATAAAACACATATAACACATATTTGGTATAAAAAGAGCTGTGACTGAGCTATCAGATAGACTTAGAAGGGATTCAAGGAATTCAAGGAGCTACTGTTAGGAGTTATTGTTCATTTGCCTGATGGCCGAGGGGAAAAAACTGTTCAGGTGGCGGGAGGTGTGGGTCTGGATGGAGCGTAGTCTCCTGCCTGAGGGGAGAGGGGAGAATAGTGTGTGTCCAGGGTGAGAAGAGTCAGCTGTGATCCGACCCACATGCCTCCTGGTCCTGGAGGAGAACAAGTCCTGGAGGGATGGGAGCTTGCAGCCAATCACCTTCTCAGCAGCACGTACGATGCGCTGCAGTCTATTCTTATCCTGGACTGTGGCGCCGGGGAACCACACTGTGATGGAGGAGGTCAGGATGGACTCTATGATGGCTGAGTAAAACTGCACCAGCATCTCGGTCGGCACCTTAAGTTTCCTCAGCTGCCGCAGGAAGTACATCCTCTGCTGGGCCTTCTTGATGAGGGAGCTGATGGTCAGTTCCCACTTGAGGTCCTGGGTGATGGTGGTGCCCAAGAAACGGAAGGAGTCCACAATGGGGACGGGGGTGGGAGAGTCAATCAGGGTGAGGGGGGATGGTGGGGCTGTGACTTTTCCTGAAGTCCATGATCATCTCCACATTTGCATTCTCTTTTAGTGGGAGGAGTGTTGCCGATCACCCATTTTTGTCACAGTGCATTAAAGTCTAGTATCAAGTATTCTTTGTGGCAGTTTTTAAAACCGATTTCTGTTCAATTCTGTTTTAATATTTGGCGGGCCGGATTAAAGGGACCAACGAGGAGAATATATTGCTGTTAAACATAATTCAAACATTTTGCGTAATAGGAGCACTTTGATCATGTTTCTAACCTGACTACCCATTTGTCATCTCTTATAGGTGTCTCCCGACCTGAGGCCAATGCAGCAGATCTAGAAGTGTATCTCTCTGAGTGGGTTAAGGCTGGAGATCCACTAGCCTAAAGACAGGTCAAAGCGCTTTTTTATTAAACAGCAAGCAATCAGAAGGATTAGTCATCAAACAATTGTGTATCATTAATTCCTGCCGCAGAATGATACTTCTGAAGGTGGCTTCTAAAGCAGAGATTATTCTTTTCATGTCAGTCGAAGTATAACCGAAGTAGTGCTTATGCTGCAGTAAAACTTGAAAGAACTATTTACACTTTTATTTAAAAGGGAGTAAACGAAAGTGTGCTCCGTCTCAGGTGAGTCGTAATTCGGCATGCAATGAAATGTCAAAGTAGCAAGCATGTATATGTATATATACTTATATATGTTAAGTATGTATATGTATATGGAGCATGTAAGTAGCTCTCTGTCACCTGTCAGATTGTACAAAAATGGAAATGTAAGCCAAATACGCAAAAAAAAACAAGCCCTAATTTTCTGTCTCAAGTCAAATAGTTTTTTATAAGCAATAAAGTGTTCCTGTTGTCTAAACTGTTGTCTAATGTTTTACCAATTGAGACCTAAAGTGCTGCAAGTTGGACGGTAGTGACGGTGGTGGCTCGTGTTGACATTTGGGATGTGATTTCTTCACTCCAGTAGAGCGCATCATCACCTGAGGGTCGTTACATAATTGGAAGAGTTCTACCCAGAGGCGGGTTTTTTTTGAAGAAGAAGAAAAAGAAGATGAACCGGGTTAGATCATCAAGCGGGAAATATGGCGCGAAGTGACAGGGCCTGTGGCGACTGGCTGTTGATGTTAATCCAGCCCGCTCCCCTTTCATGAGTCAACTGGAACCCCCTTAAAGCCTGCATATTGTAACCTAGTTATTCAACAGTGCTAGAAAGCAGAGGCGTCGCCACTTTGAGAAGTACAGTACCTTTACACAGCAACAGCATAGTCAAACTTTTCTTTACATTTTGGGAAAGTTTTTTTCAAGTGCCAGTATAATGGAAAAACATGTTGACTATGTATTAAAGCGATTATCATATATTCCTGAGTTATAGCACCAAAAGATTTACAAAGTTTGCGAGTAAATAGATACGATCAAAATAGTAAACCGTATTTTTCGGATTATAAATCGCTCCGGAGTATAAATCACACCGGCTGAAAATGCATAATAAAGAAGGAAAAAAACATATATAAGTCGCACTGGAGTATAAGTCACATTTTTTGGGAAAATGTATTTGATAAAATCCAACATCAAGAATAGACATTTGAAAGGCAATTTAAAATAAATAAAGAATAGTGAACAACAGGCTGAATAAGTGTACGTTATATGAGGCATAAATAACCAATTGAGAACGTGCCTGGTATGTTAACGTAACATATTATGGTAAGAGTCATTCAAATAACTATAACATATAGAACATGCTATACGTTTACCAAAAAATCTGTCACTGCTAATCGCTAAATACGATGAAATATTCTTCCTCGGTGTCGTTTCTAAATAATATTATTTGATATTTTACGGTAATGTATTAATAATTTCACACAGAAATCGCTCCAGAGTATAAATCGCACCCCCGGCCAACTATGAAAAAAACTGCGATTTATAATCCGAAAAATACGGTACATCTCTCTGCATGGGGGCACCACAGTTCTTTTTGGGAAAATTATGATCCAGAACTAGGGTTGTACTAGTATAATACCGCTATACTAACAAATCATATTCGGTACTATACCGCGTCTAAAAAGTACCGGTTCCCCACCCGTCGTGTCATGCAGAACGCCCCCGGGAGGAGGTGCTTTAAAACATGGCATATCTACCTAGCGGCTAATGTCTGTCCAAAGTCAGCCATATTGTTACTACTTCAATATTACTAATCCTTGTCTCCATGGAGACAAATCAAGTACGAGTATAGGACGTGTGTTAGCTCGACATGCTTCACTTCACACCGCTGACCATACTTGCCAACCTTGAGACCTCCGAATCCGTGAGATGGGTGGGCGGGGTTGAGGTGGGGGGGTAGCAGGGGTGTATATCGTAGCGTCCCGGAAGAGTTAGTGCTGCAAGGGGTTCTGGATATTTGTTCTGTTGTGTTACGGTGCAGATGTTCTCCCGAAATGTTTGTGCCATTCTTTTTTTTTTTTTTTTTTTTTTTTTCTTTTTTTTTTTTTTTTTATAATGTCCTGCCCAGCTTCTCGGGCAAATCATATAGCAGATGTAGATGCCCATATCGGCTGTTCAGATTTACTTTACAAAAGAGAAGTGTAGGATTCTTCTCTTGTTGCCTTACTTGTATTTTGACTTTATTAAATGTATTTATATTATCATTTGGTGCAGCCGGGCCGGAGCAGGAGGGGATAGAAAGAGAGAAAAAGGAAGACAGAGGGGGGAATTGTGGGGACAAGAGGGGGATTAGACAGAGAGACAAAAACAACAACAGCAAACACAACAACAACAACAACAGAGCAACATCAGCAAATACGACATGTACAAATATGATGGTAAAAGTAATAGCAAATAAGCAGTTAGCGAAAATTAAAAAAAAAAAAAAAAAATACAGAAATGACAATGAGCATTATTACACTAAAAATGGAGCAATATGAATACCAATAGAAATAGTGCTATTGATAATAAACAATACCAGTACTTTACCTTTATTATCAACAATACAATTGTTCAAATGCAACAATACATATACGTAATGATAACTTGAGATACGAAAGAATGCAGAAAAATGGAGGGGAAGAAAGAGAAGCAACCTTAACCTTGTAGATTGTTATAGTAACAATAGGTTAAGCTTTGTCAGTGTGCCATGTGTTATACCCAGTTTACCCTAGGGCAACAACGTTAATATATGTTTGATGAAACGTGATTATGTGCATGAGTGTATGTGTGCATATGCACTTGTATATGTACAGTATGTGTATGTGTGCTTGTACAGTGAATGTATATGTACAGTATGTGTATATGTGTGTACAGCGAATGTATATGTACAGTATGTGTATACAGTATGTGTGTTTGAACAGTGAATGTATATGTACAGTATGTGTAAATGTGTGTTTGTACAGTGAATGTATATGTACAGTATATGTATGTGTGTGTTTGTACAGTGAATGTATGTGTAGTATGTGTGTGTTTGTACAGTGAATGTATATGTACAGTATGTGTATATGTATGTTTTTACAGTGAATGTATATGTACAGTATGTGTATACAGTATGTTTGTATAATGAATGTGCGTGTGGAAGTACGAACTTTGAGTGTGTAAATATGTACTGTATTTATTTGTATATGTATGTGGGAGCGTAGGTACCTATGTATGTCTGTATGTATGTGTGTGAGTATATGTGAATTTGCATGTACAATACATTTGACTCCCAGTGTGTGCGGGAGCCAGAGTACGGCCCCAGCCTCCCCGAGAACCCATCTCACAAACAGTAGGTGTGGTGCCCAGGGAACCAGGGGCCACCGCCCCCACGCAGCCAAGACGGACAGCGACAGGAACCCCAGAGCCTGGCCCACCGTGCCGCCCACAAGGGCCAGCAGCAGGCCGCAGACAGACGCACCCGGCAGAGGACAAGGCACGAGAAAAACAGGGGGAAGCCAGACCCCAAGCCAGCGAGAGACCACACCCCACACGGACAGAAAGGCGGGACGCCCCGCCCGAGGGGCCCGGAGACCCCCCGCAACCGGACGGGAAGACCGCCCCCGCCCCACCGGCAACAGGGCCCCCACGAGCCCCCCCCACCCCCGGAGAGCGCGGCGAGGCCAGCCCACGGCCACCCCACCCAAGCCGGCCGCCACAGGACCACCCAGCACGGGGCCACAGGAACCACCCACCCCACCCGCAGGGACCCCAACGATGGAGATGGAACAACCAGCAACTGCCCCGCCGAGTCCCCCCCCCCGCGAGGTAGGGGAATAAATAAATAAAATAAATAAATACATAATAATAATAATAATAATATTAATAAAATATATTTTTTTAAAAAAGGGGGGGAAAAATAAATAAATAAATAATTAAATCTATTTATAAAAATAAATAAATAAATAAATAAATAAAAAAAGAATTAAAAGAAGATCACAGACATGCTGACACACAAGGTCGCTACCCCAACAACTGGCTGACTCGCAGCACCTCGGAATACCCTGCAGCACCAAGCCACCACAGTAGACGCAGGGACCAGACCCAGCAGGCCCCAACCAAGACGGCCACCCGGAAGGGATGGACGGCGGGACCCAGGAGCTCCAGACACGCAGTCCGGATGCAGTAGCCTGAGGCGCCGACCCCCACCCGACAGGCAGGCCCAGAACGTACCCCCAGAAATATACATACATATATATATACATACACATAAACATACACATGTACACATACACACACATACACATGCATACACATACACATATATATACATACATACATACATACATACATACATACATACACACACACACATACACATACATATACACAGTTTGTCAGCCCCGACAACCACCACGCGCGCGCGCTGCCACCAGTCACAACATCAGCCACCCCCCTGCACCAGACCCAGCAGCCACGGGCGCCCACACCACAAACAAACGGCAGCAGAAACAGCAGCCACAACACCCACAGACAGCCAGCACCACCCAATCAAATCAAAGCGATCAAAAAATAAACCGCGACCGGCAACCACACGCCAACAGGATCACAGATACCAGCCAGCGCCAGCCCGCCAGCAAGCCCAAACGCCAACACGCAAACAAGAGACACCAACACCCCCCCCCCCCCCCCCCCCGCCAAAAGACCCCACCACCCCAACCCAAACCCGCACAAACACACCACCGCCCAAACAACCGAGACACAGTATCCAGACCAGACACGGGCGCCGCGCCGCCACCACATCAGGTCGCCAACAGAGACCCCACAGCGCAAGGTCGGGCCACACGGGCACGGACCCCACCCAACAGGAAGCGAGACCCGCGCGACGCCACACACAAAATAAAAAAATAAAATAAAATAAATAAATATATATATATACATATATACATACACATACATACACATACACACACACATACACACATATATATATATATATATATATATATATATATATATATATATATATATATATACATACACATATATACACATTAAAAAAAAAAAAAATAATAATAATAATAATAAATTAATAAAAGCCTGGCAGGCCACCAGAACGCAGTCCCCGGAATCCGCGCCGGCCGACGAGGCAATGAGGGGTGCGCCGAACCCCAACCCCCCCACATGCATGTGTACAAGGCCCCCAGAGTGTCTACTGTGTAGTTAAAATTAGGAGGTCAGCCATTACAGCCGACCTCCAGTCCCTATTGATGCGTGTACTGTAGCGTGAGTGAGATATGTATGCTTGTGGGAACTAATAATGCGATTAAAATTGGGGGACATCAAGGTCTTGGTGGGTCCCAACCAAGCCGAGCCCTCCAAATCCTAAGTGTCTAATATGCAGCTAAGATTGAGGGATGGCCGAGCAGGGGACAAGACAGGAGGACCGGAGCCCCATAGGAGGCATCCTCAACCCCCCGCCATGCCTCCCCGCAGGACAATCCCCCAAAGTCCTGTATTTGTGTGACTGTTTGTGCTATAAGTAGGAGGAGTAGAGGGCCCGGACATCCCCCCCCAGTCCATGCGGCCGACAACCAGGAACTACGGCCAGGAAGCCGCCCCCCCCCCACGGCTCGTGACCCACACCAGACCACTTTAGCGTGACGTCACGCGAGCCCACCCCCCGCCAAACAAAGCCAGCCCCCGCCCGCCCCAACCCAACCCCGCAGAGCCCATACCAGCAACCAAACGCAGAAAAACTGCACAGCCCCATGCCCAATGCAAACACCGCATCCCGGCCATCCACACAGCAACGCACCCATACGAGTTCCGGCCAGGGGATGGTGCCCCCCAACTGGGGAAGAAGTCAATGCACCCCGTCCGCACGCCAGCCCCCAAACCAGCCGTCAAGCCAACGTCAGCCAGCCCCCACAACCCCACAAGCGCACAGATACCAGCCACAGTCCCCCAACCACTCCAACCCAACACAGCGACGCCAACCGCCGGCAGTACCACAGCAACCATCACCACCACCGCCCGTCCGCAGTACAAACACCCGCGGCCGCCGAAACCTGAAACAAAAAAAAGCGACCTACCCCGTAAACCACAACAACGCACACCCCCAGCTACCACAGAGGCCGCCAACCCACCTACCCCAACTCATCCACATACAGGCCAATCGATCCACCGGACATCCACACCCATACACACACCTACACATACATACACACATACACATATACATACATATATGTATATACACATACATACACATACACACATGCATGCATATACACATACACACACACACACACACACATATATACACCTACATACATATACATATGCACACATATACACACACATACATACACCAAAACAAAACAAAAACAAAAAATATAAAAAATAAAAATAAAAATAATAAATAAAATAAAATAAACCCTTTAAATAAAATAAAATAAAAATAAACATGAGGCCTGGTTGCCAACAGTGTCCAGCGCCACCAAACCCCGCAGCCATACCCGCACGTCCAGGCCCCCCCGCCCACCACCCACCAGGCACCCCATCCGGCAAAAAGCCATAAGGGCCCAGCCCCGCACCCACAGCCGGCATGCCATGGCATCTCTGCAGGCCTGGTGCCGCGATCAGCAATGCACACCGGGGCAGCGACACACACACATGTACCTACATACATACACACAGATTCCACCATACATACATACAAATGTACACACACACACACACACACGCACACACACACACACACACACACACACACACACACACACACACACAAACACACACACACACGCACCTATATATACATGTATATAATTTAACAGAATAAATAAAATTTATTAAATAGATAATTAATCAATTATGTTTGTGCCATTCTTGTTCGGTGTGGGTTCACAGTGTGGCGCATATTTGTAACAGTGTTAAAGTTGTTTATACGACCACCCTCAGTGTCACCTGTATGGCTGTTGACCATCTATGCATTGCATTCACTTGTGTGTGTGAAAAGCCGTAGATATTATGTGACTGGACAGGCACGCAAAGGCAGTGCCTTTAAGGCACACCCCCAATATTGTTGTCTGGGTGGAAATCAAGGTGAATTCGGGAGACTGGTTGCCCCGGGAGATTTGGGTCATTATCCTGTTGGAACACCCAACTGTGCCCATGACCCAACCTCCGGGCTGACGATTTTAGGTTGTCCTGAAGAATTTGGAGGTAATCCTCCTTTTTCATTGTCCCATTTACTCTCTGTAAAGCACCAGTTCCATTGGCAGCAAAACAGGCCCAGAGCATAATACTACCACCACCATGCTTGACATTGGGTATGGTGTTCCTGGGATTAAAGGCCTCACCTTTTCTCCTCCAAACATATTGCTGGGTATTGTGGCCAAACAGCTCAATTTTTGTTTCATCTGATATCACATGGACAAAGATAAGACCTTCTGGAGGAAAGGTCTGTGGTCAGATTAAACAAAAATTTAGCTGTTTGGCCACAATACCCAGCAATATGTTTGGAGGAGAAAATGTGACTGTATATTTCCGACCTAGTGTAAAATCAGACAAATATCCAAAACAAATTGTGCACCCAATTTCATTTTATAGTTTTATCATTCCATCCTGGAAAAAGAACTGTTAAAATTAACACTTAGGGCTCAAAATTAATAAGACACTAAAGCCTGCAATGAATGTATGCAAATGTCTGACTGACTAGATGTGTGTGTGAAAATGTGCCCTCGAGGGACATTAAATACATGTTCTTCCCAACCTGACTCATGATGCTATACAATTAAATGTTTTATTAAACGAGGGGACAAGCTATCCCAAAAGGTCACGAGTGGCTTTGAAGACTATGAAAATGATGTGCTACTTCATCCTCCATGAGTAGAGTTTTGACATACTGCAATAATGTGTTGAACGGAGCCTGCAGGGAAGTCTATTGCAGGGGGATTCTGAAATATGTTCTGGCAGCAGCTCCTAGTGGAACAACACCTGACTAAAAATGTAATTAATGTTGGAGCACTTCAACACTATCGTGAAAGAAGAATGGCAACTGTTTCTTTCGCCATACATTTTAAGACACAAAAAATTTGCTTGCACTACAAGAATAGGCTTCCATGCAAAATGTAATTTCCTTGGTTGACCACATGTTGGGGAATACTGTATATTATTTCATGCCCAAATTCGACTTGTATACCCTGAAAAATGTAAACGTATATATTTATTCATAAATGTAAATAGCAGATTTTCAAAGATTTGTGGGTTCTGTTTATTTTTGGGTCAACTTGTATCTGAGTCACTGGATATTTGGCCACTTAAAGGGGAATTTTGCCAATCATTCACTATCCATATGTAAGACAAGGACACATATGTATTTCTTTTTTTTCCTGCATTCTAAATGGTAAAAAAAAAAATGTTAGCAAAAGTCAGCTAACAATGTAGTCAAAGGGAGTCGCTTAATTACGCCTATACAGCGCTTAAAAAAATCCAAACACCCAGAGCAACGATTTATATATACACTGTAAGTATATATATATATATATATATATATATATATATATATATATATATATATATATATATATATATATATATACACACACACACGTTAGGTCAGGAAAAAACACAGAGGCTATATCAGCCATTATGGACAACACCTCCCACCCACTACACTCGGACCTTGCGGGGAGAATGAGCATGTTCAGTGGAGTCTGACGGAACGACACAGGAGGTCCTTCATACCGACAGCCATCAGACTGTATAATGCATATGTTCCTTCTTGACTGCACTTAAGTGTAGAGTATATGTAGTATATGTAGAATATATTTGTATTATTTATATATTATATATATAGTACATAATATATATTATGTTATTTATTATTATTCTTGTCTATTGTGAGCGAACTGTGGTGCTGAATTTTCCCCAGGGATCAATAAAGTACTTTCTATTCTATTCTATCCCTACAAGCCTGTTTCGCAGGTTTCCCTTTTATAAAATACATAAGACATGGTACCGATTTTACATGATGCTTTCAACCCCTCCAAATTTGGTAATGGAGACTACAACTAAGATACACTTTAAAATCCAACAGCTGGTGTGCAATAAGCACAATACTTATGTTGTAAACCCTTTTTAAGGTGCAACAAAATAATAAAATATATAAAATCCCCTGACGAGCAGGGAAACCTGCGAAACAGGCTTGTTGTAGGGATGATATACCCCGGTATTGAGCACTGTATAACGGATACACCACAGAAACCTCGACTATATAAATATATATACATATATATATATATATATATATATATATATATATATATATATATATATATATATATATATATATATATATATTAAAAAAAAAATTAAAAAAAAAAAAAATATATATATATGTATATATATATATATATATATATGTATATATATATACACACAATATCCTAAGGCACATTCATAATAACATTTGGGTGTACACCGCCTTTTAGGCTCCAGCAAGCGGTAAAAAATGGATGGATGGATTATGTATTTTGGTCATTTTAAGCATACACAATGTTCGCTTTTCCCTTCAACAACAAACCTACTACTCACAAATACTTTGTAAGAGACAACAAAGACTACTTTGGAACAAATGATGATCCAGAAACGTATATTTTTTAGCCTGAATATAAAGAGGATGAGCGACAAGTTTTAGATGCTTTGGTGTATACAGTAGGTACGTACACACATACATAGGTACATACGCACGCACATACAGTATACATACATACACATACGCTTACTATCACGTCTCATCAAACATATATTAACGTTGCCCCCCTCCCCCGGCACACTGCTGCTAAAGCTTAACCAATTATTTCCATTACAATGTAAAAGGTTAATATAGTCAGCTCTTCTCTCTCTCTCTCTCTCTCTCTCTCTCTCTCTCTCTCCCCCCCCCCCGCACCCCTTTATCTGCTTTCTTTTGTAATTCAAATATTCATTACATTTATGCATTTTTGCATTTGAGGCGATTGTAATCTTGATAATAGCAGGTAATAATTATTATTATTACTCATTATCAGTATTGTTATTTCTATCGCTCCATTTGTAGTGCAATAATGTTCATTGTCATGTCTGTTATTGTTATTATCTACTTCATTAACTGGTTCTTTATCATTTTTGTTATCATATTTGTTTATAGCCTGTTTGCTGATGTTGTTCTGTTGCTATTGTGTTTTGTTGTTGTTGTCTCTCTCTGTCTTGTCTTTTTTCTTCTTCTTTCTATTCCCTCCCGCTCCGATCCCCCTGCACCAAACATAAAATATATCCATTTAGTAAAGTCACATACAAATAGGACAACAAGGGAAATATACCACAGTTGTTTTTTTGTAAAGTCAATCAGTACAGCAGATATAGACATTTACATCAACAATCCGATTTGCCTGAAGGCATATGGGGGGAAAAAAAAGTTTTAGAAGCTGTGTGCTAAACAAATGCAGCTTTAGTGAAAACACTAAACGTAATACAGCAGTAATGCTAAGTTCTGAACAAGATGTACAAACTTAATAAAACAACAACTTACTGTACAATGCCTGCTCACACTGGGATGCTGACTGTTGGGATGTTCATATCTTTCCATTGAGATGATTCACTATTCATAACCCAGACAAAGGGTTAAAAAAAAACAAGTTGCTGCAGCATCTTTTCGTGTGTTTCTCGCCATCTCCTGTCTAAGTTGGATGTCAAAGTTCACCAACTTCTCGGTTTATGGCCACATCCTTCTACAAGACCCAAAACCAGTGAAGTTGGCACGTTGTGTAAATGGTAAATAAAAACAGAATACAATGATTTGCAAATCCTTTTCAACTTATATTCAATTGAATAGACTGCAAAGATAAGATATTTAATGTTCGAACTGAGAAACTTAATTTTTTTTTTTTGCAAATAATTGTCACGACGTGGACTTTGGCGGGGTTTGTTTTCCCGAGATGCAAAGAAATTGGAGTGGACACGGCGTGAGGGTAGGGACATGATTTATTGCTGACTATAAAAAGTGTACAAACAAAAGGCGCTCGCAGCGGAGGCACAAAACTTAACGCTGGAAACAAAACCAGCACTAAGACGTAAACTATGGACATGAAACAAAAGACACTAACTGTGGCATTAGTAAACAAAACTTACTTGCGGTGACAAGAACAGGGCAGCATGGACTATGAAACAAGCAGCGTGAACCAAGCATGAAACCGTAAACATGGCATGAAGCAGAGTGATGTCGCCAGACAGATAGGGATGATACTCGAAACCGGTTTTCCCGGTTGTTCGATAAGAAAATAACCGAGTCCTCGGACTCGAATCCCTTTTTGAGAACCGGTACCCGTTATCGAGACTCCTATAGTAAAGAAAAGAGTTGGTTCTTTATTCGAATCCCTCGGAACGAATCCCGTCCTGACCAGAAATGCTCCGTGTGACATCACAATAAATCAGTCACGTAGCTCAGTCATTAGGCGCAGATAGCGAAAGCAGGAAAACAATGGACGGGAAAAAGCGCTCCAAGGTGTAATAAAGTTCAAAACAAAAGGTATAATCCAATGAATAACTTTACTGAGAGAATTGAGCAGGGTACAAACTCACGAAGAACACTTTTACGACCCACCGGAAACATAGCAACCAGGCTAGCAACGCACCTCCTTTACGGCAGCTGGCGCAACGTTCTTAAAGCAACCGCAGCACATACATATATATACAACACATCTCCCTTTTTTAACTTTTGTTTTTCACACTGTATATGTGTTGTCTGTCTAATTATAAATAATGCAGACGAGGCGTGTTGGCTGAGTTCTTGACGTTTACTTTCACGGGTGACGACATGCAACAACACTTTTCGGGGCTACCGCGCATGCTCGTCACTCCTGTTGCATGATGGGTAGTGTACCGTAATTTCCGGACTATAAGCCGCACCTGACTATAAGCCGCACCAGCTAAATTTAGGGGAAAATACAGATTGCTCCATATATAAGCCGCACCCGACTATAAGCCGCAGGGTTTTGATGTGTAGATACCGTAGTATATAGGGGTTCCTGCTACCACGGAGGGGATTGTCGGGACAGAGATGACTGTTTGGGAATGCAAAGCGTCCCATTTATTAACAATAAATCTTTCAATCATTCAATCAAACTTTCACATCTTTGACATGGCAAACAGCATTCGTGCAGAGTACAAATAATACAACGGTGCAAAGTAATACAAAGTGCTCGCCTGTACGTTATCAAAATAACCAGCCTACCGGTATATGAAAAGTGAGTCTTTAATCATTGTGTCATCGTCTTCCTCCTGCGTACTAAAACCACCGAAATCCTCTTCGTCTGTGTCGGAGAAGAACAGGCCGTAAATAAGCCGCACCCTTGTATAAGCCGCAGGGACCAGAACGAGGGAAAAAGTAGCGGCTTATAGTCCGGAAATTACGGTAGTTGATATATTCCCTAGTTCATAACATCTTTCCCCCTATAAAGAAATAATGTTAACTCAATAAAGTGTATTTCTTTTTTTAGCTTTAACTTTTCATTTTTTAGCATTGTAACCACATTTGCAAACAACTTTTCTCTTCATAGAATTTTCTTTCTTTCTTTAAAGTGCAAAAATGTCAAAGCATCATAAACAGTTATGTCAAATAGCAGCAGAATTGCACATTTTGTAGAGCTGTATTATTTCCGGTTTTGTGCCCAAGGGACTGATTTTATTTAACACTATATTATTATTTATACACCTATAGTGATCACAGAGACAGGTTGTTTTTGTGTTACTGTATATATTTGTTTTTCTGAAAAATCCCACTTAATATACTTTGGGTAACAACAGTCAATGTTTATTTATTTAATTTTTTTTTTTTAGGGGGGTAACAGTCAATATTTATTTATTTATTAGATTAAATTGTTTTCTTATATAATAAAAGTGAGCTTTTGTTAAACCAAATATTGTGTGTTTTTTTTCCATATACAACAACCTATCTGGACTCGATAAGAGAATCGATAAGGAATCGGTTCGATAAGAGGATTCGATAATAGACTCGAACTCGATAATTTCTTATCAAACATCATCCCTACAGACAGACCAACGGAAAATGACAGGCTTAAATAGTAGTGGCATGATTAACAACCGGTGCGTGAGTCCAAAACGTGAACAGGTGAAACTAATAAGTTGTCATGGAAACAAAACAAGCAAGAGTGCACAACCAGGAACTAAAAAGACTCCAAAAACCAAACATAACTGAACAAAACAAAACATGATCAAAAGACATGACAATAATCATTAACTTAGAATTTAATGGCAGCAACACATTGCAAAAATGTTTACCACTGTGTTACATGGCCTTTCCTTTTAACAACACTCAGTAAACGTTTGGGAACTGAGGAGAACAATTTTTTAAGCTTTTCAGGTGGAATTCTACGGCTAAATTGATAAAGTTCTGTCAACAAGCCAGCTGACTCTCTTATTGGATAAAACCTCCAACGTAAAAACAAGCAACACTGTAGCCTAACATGAAGAGAATATGATTTTATATACTGTATCTATGGAAACTAAATTAAAAAATAAAATTAACTGATTACTTTATGATCATCTGATTAATTTAATAATTAAATTCATCCACCAACGGTCACGGGTGTGGTTCTGTTGTTTTGCATAGCACCGCCGGCGGCTCAAACCGGTGAGTATCCAATCACAGGACGCGTAAATGTCACGTTCAACGTGAGGCCAGCTAGAAGTCCTTACTGACAACAACTCATGATCTGATAGGCTATCGCAATTATCTATCACCTGTATGTGACGTCCGCATTGTTGATTCTGAAGGCCCCGGGGCAGATTTGGTACAGCATGGCAACAAACGCTAGATGAATTCTGATTGGATAAAAACTACAACTAAAAACAACAGCACTGGAAGGAGCATAATATGACATGAAGAGAATATGAATACTTTTAGATATATAGGGAAAGTAAATAAAAAAATTACTTTTATCTTTAATTATGATCACGATTTCTGGTTATGTTAGGCCAGCAGAGAAGGCCTTGCTGGCCCTGACGCCACACCACTGATTTACAATCACATTTTTCGTTTACGCCCTGAATCTCTGAGTTCATTTAAGTCACTTTTTGGAGGGTGACTTAAAAGTGACCCTATCTGAGGAGAGCTGGACAGAGACTTTAAGTAGAGTTCGTAAGTTTTCTAGACACAGCCTTATTCGATGGACGCTGAAACATCTTACTTGTCATACCAAGGTCCGACTGGCTAAGATGTATGACTGAATATTGGTATTATGTGTTGGGTGTCAACAGTCTCCAGGTAACCTAATGCATATGTTTTGGCTTTGCCCATCCCTGTGCAGTTATTGGACTGACATTTGATCCCATGATGTACACTATATTGCCAAAAGTATTTGGCCACCCATCCAAATAATCCGAACCAGGTGTCCTAATAACTTGGCCTGGCCACAGGTGTATAAAATCAAGCTCTTAGGCATGGAGACTGTTTCTACAAACAATTGTGAAAGAATGGGCCGCTGTCAGTGATTTCCAGCGTGGAACTGTCATAGGATGCCACCTGTGCAACAAATCCAGTCGTGAAATTTCCTCGCTCCGAAATATTCCAAAGTCAACTGTCGGCTTTATTATAAGAAAATGGAAGAGTTTGGGAACAACAGCAACTCAGCCACAAAGTGGTAGGCCACGTAAACTGACAAGAGAGGGGTCAGCGGATGCTGAAGCGCGTAGTGCAAAGAGGTCGCCGACTTTCTGCACAGTCAGTTGCTACAGAGCTCCAAATGTCATGTGACCTTCCAATTAGCCCACGTACAGTACGCAGAGAGCTTCATGGAATGGTTTCCCATGGCCGAGCAGCTGCATCTAAGCCATACATCACCAAGTCCAATGCAAAGCGTGGGATGCAGTGGTGTAAAGCACGTCGCCACTGGACTCTACAGCAGTGGAGACGCCTTCTCTAGAGTGATGAATCATGCTTTTCCATCTGCCAAACTGATGGACGAGTCTGGGTTTGGAGGTTGCCAGGAGAACGGTACATTTCGGACTGCATTGTGCCGAGTGTGAAATTTGGTGGAGGAGGAATTATGGTGTGGGGTTGTTTTTCAGGAGTTGGGCTTTGCCCCTTAGTTCCAGGGAAAGGAGATTTGAATGCTCCAGGATACCAAAACAATTCCATGCTCCCAACCTTGTGGGAACAGTTTCCTCTTCCAACATGACTGTGCACAAAGCAAGGTCCATAAAGACATGCATGACAAGAGTCTGGTGTGGATGAACTTGACTGGCCTGCACAGAGTCCTGACCTGAACCCGATAGAACACCTTTGGCGATGGATTAGAACGGAGACTGAGAGCCACAACATCAGTGTGTGACCTTTTGGAAGAACGGTGGAAAATTACTATAAACACACTCCGCAACCTTGTGGACAGCCTTCCCAGAAGAGTTGAAGCTGTAATAGCTGCAAAAGGTGGACTGACATCGATATTGAACCCTATGGGTTGGGAATGGGATGGGACTTCAAGGTCATATGTGAGTCAAGGCAGGTGACCAACTGTATTGTAGAGGTAAATTATCGTTATTATTCATTATCAATAGCGCTATTTCTATTGGTATTTGTATTTCTCCATTTGTAGCGTAATAATGCTCATTGTCATTTCTGTATTATTATTTATTTCACTAACTGCTTCTTGGCTATCACTTTTACCATCATATTTGTGCATATCGTATTTGCTGATGTTGCTCTATGGTTGTTGTTGTTGTTATTGTTGTGTTTGCTGTTGTTTTTGTCTCTCTGTCTTATCTCCCTCTTGTCCCCACAATTTCCCCCTTTTTTTTCCTCTTTGTATCCCCTCCTGCTACGGCCCGGCTGCACCAAATGATACTATAAATACATTTAATAAAGTCAAATACAAATAAGGCAACAAGAGAAGTATCCCACACTTCTGTTTTGTAAAGTAAATGTGTACAGCCGATATGGGCATCTACATCAGTGTTTTTCAACCTTTTTTGAGCCAAGGCACATTTTTTGCGTAGAAAAAATCCGGAGGCACACCACCAGCAGAAATCATAAACTCAGTTGACAGTTAAAAGTCATTGTCGCAATTGTTGGATATGACTTTAAATCATAACCAAGCATGCATCACTATAGCTCTTGTCTCAAAGTATGTGTACTGTCACGACCTGTCCCACCAGGTGGCTTGACAGGTGGCTTTCTCTCTTTTTTTGGTATTTTCCTGTAGCAGTTTCATGTCTTCCTTTGAGCGATATTTCCCGCATCTACTTTGTTTTAGCAATCAAGAATATTTCAGTTGTTTTTATCCTTTTTGTGGGGACATTTTTGATTGTCATGTCATGTTCGGATGTACATTGTGGACGCCGTCTTTGCTCCACAGTAAGTTTTTGCTGTCGTCCAGCATTCTGTTTTTGTTTACTTTGTAGCCAGTTCAGTTTTAGTTTTGTTCTGCATAGCCTTCCCTAAGCTTCAATGCCTTTTCTTAAGGACACTCACCTTTTGTTTATTTTGGGTTTAAGCATAAGACACCTTTTTACCTGCATTTACAAAGCAATTAGCTACCGGCTGCCACCTACTGATATGGAAGAGTATTACACGGTTACTCTGCCGAGCTCTAGACAGCACCGACCACTCAACAACAACACATAATTTGCAGACTATAATTACTGGTTTGCAAAAAAAAAAAAAGTAACCCAAATATGTGAAATTAGATAATCTCCCACGGCACATCAGACGGTATCTCGCGGCACACTAGTGGTTGAAAAACACTGATCTACATCAACTATATGATTTGCCTGAGAAGCTGGACAGGACAAAAAACAAAAAAGGCAGGTGGCCAAATACTTTTGGCAATATACGGTATGTG